>NC_134267.1:8486159-8771159 GCF_031893055.1 Leptodactylus fuscus | reverse complement strand
CGCAAGAATAAGGTTGAAACTAACACGAACTGAACAATGTGAGCTGCGGCGCGTCTACAGGTCTGTGCAGATTATTTATTCACGCTTCTTTGGGACACATTTAAAGGAAAACTCCGCTTCAGGACATTTCTAAAGAAATTTTTTTTCTAACTGATGTCACTGATTGATAAGTTACCCGGTATTACCATCATATACATGTATGGGGTGGTTATTAGGGTACATGTATAACGTGTCCTCTAGATGTGCTCAGGCCTGTGGGCCATGTTTGTTGGTTCGAAGACAAGTTGCCCAAATCACCTGCAACGTAGAGATGGCCGTAACACGCAAGGAAAGAGAGAGAACTGTCTTTTTGGAAATGCATCATGTCCTTAAAACGGTGCGGTTTATTTAAAGGGTTTTTTCAGGACTTAGATGGCTTAGGACATCAACTTTTGATCAGTCGAGGTCCAACAAGCGCAACCCAGGAGACTCTTACACTGATGTGAACTTAGCCTGAAACAACTGATCCGTGGGGGTGCCAGGAAAAGTCAACAATATCAAAATGCAAACAGAGCCACTAGTGGCAACCGCATAAATCCACCTTGGGTGTGCAGGAACAACGCCCAGCGTCCACAATCCAATCTGCGACGTGGCATGAATGCTTTGATACATTGGAGCTACCCCAACGTGAGGCTTCGAAGCAGCGTTAAAATTGCCCATGTGTTTCAGGTGCAGCACCCTAACGCTATGTTCACACTTGCATTGGGTTTCCGTTCTTCGTGTCCACTTGGGGACCCCAAAAATGCAAATCAATCCTCTTATAAAGACTATAATGGGGAACGCGGAGACAAAAGTCCTGCTTGCAAAAGCAAAATGGGGGATGGACTCCCTGAACGGTCACCGAGTGCAGATGTGAGCCCGGCCATACTTCTTGCTCTATCAATATCGAAATCCTGGAAAACCCTCTTAATGTTCAAGAAAAGGAACGCTTCCCTGATTTAAATCGAGCCGCCCATGACTCTTAAGGTGAAAAAACAAATATGACATTCTGTATACACACCACTAAATTCTGTATCAATCAAATCCAGAATAACTGGTTTGGAGCGAGAGAGGCGCAGATAATAATCACCTCCTAATGAGTCATCACCTTTTACTCCGCGCACTGACAAAATACATTGTGGGAGTCGGGGATCCTAATGTTCACGTATAGGGCACGGCCAGGGTTCCCTTCATTCTTCTCATTGTTGAGGTCTCGGATGCTACGTCCCGGTCTTCATGACGTGTTCTGGGATATTGATGACCACCCATATCAGATTGGTGAGGGTCCAACCGATCAGTTATTTGTAGAGACTGACGCATTCGGGTGAGCACTGCGACCTCTTCACTGTATAACCAAAGCCACACGTTGCATAGAGGTTGTGCACAGTCACAATCACTTGAATGGGACTGATCCGCAAACGGGCCACGTGATGCCTGCACCCCCACCAATCTGATATCCTAAGTAGAGGTCATCAATATTTAACCCACAGAAGTAATGGCCAGTCCAATGCTCCATCCACATGAGATACTTGGACACAGGCACACCTCCATTCTCTTGATCTACGGGGGTCCCAGTAGTCAGAATACCCAAGAGCATGCGATGCTGTGAATAGGGGATAAAGGTTACAAACTGGAAGGTCCCTTTAACTTGGATGGATATAGGTTTGGCCGAACAGAGATAAGGGGATGGACAGAGATAAGTGGACATAGTGTTTTCCAACATTTGACCCTAGTGAGAGAACCCTTGTATTTGGCAGGTATATGGCCCAATGGAAAGCACGCCCAGTGTGGATGCCCACTCTGCTACAATGTGTAAATGCAATGCAGGAAAAGACTCCGACATTATACAGATTTCTCTACATAACTACAGTGTTGGCCAAAAGTATTGGCACCCCTGCAATTCTGTCAGATAATACTCAGTTTCTTCCAGAAAATGATTGCAATCACAAACTCTTTGGTATTATCTTCATTTAATTTGTCTTCATTGGAAAACCACAAAAACAATTGTCCAAAAGCCAAATTGGATATAATTCCACAGCAAACATAAAAAGGGGGTGGACAAAAGTATTGGCACTGTTTGAAAAATCATGTGATGCTTCTCTAATTTGTGTAATTAACAGCACCTGTTACTTACCTGAGGCACCTAACAGGTGGTGGCAATAACTAAATCACACTTGCAGCCAGTTGAAATGGATTAAAGTTGACTCCACCTCTGTCCTGTGTCC
This sequence comes from Leptodactylus fuscus, assembly GCF_031893055.1. NCBI lineage: Eukaryota > Metazoa > Chordata > Amphibia > Anura > Leptodactylidae > Leptodactylus > Leptodactylus fuscus. Next base: position 8,768,916 of record NC_134267.1, on the reverse strand, counting down.
TTGTGTGACCACATTGAGCATGGAGAAAAGAAAGAAGACCAAAGAACTGTCTGAGGACTTGAGAAGCAAAATTGTGAGGAAGCCTGAGCAATCTCAAGGCTACAAGTCCATCTCCAAAGACCTGAATGTTCCTGTGTCTACCGTGCGCAGTGTCATCAAGAAGTGTAAAGCCCATGGCACTGTGGCTAACCTCCCTAGATGTGGACGGAGAAGAAACATTGACGAGAGATTTCAACGCAAGATTGTGCGGATGGCGGATAAAGAACCTCGACTAACATCCAAACAAGTCCAAGCTGCCCTGCAGTGCGAGGGTACAACAGTGTCACCCCGTACTATCCAGTGTCAGCGTCTGAATGAGAAGGGACTGTATGGTAGGAGACCCAGGAAGACCCCACTTCTTACCCACAGACAGAAGCCAGGCTGGAGTTTGCCAAAACTTACCTGAGAAAGCCAAAACCGTTCTGGAAGAATGTTCTCTGGTCAGAGGAGACAAAAGTAGGAAAAGGCCTCAACATAGAGATTACAGGGAAAAAGAGAAGAAGACGCCCCCTACAGTCAGACATGGCGGAGGTCCCTGATGGTTTGGGGTTGCTTTGCTGCCTCTGGCACTGGACTGCTTGACTGTGTGCATGGCATTATGAAGTCTGAAGACGACCAACACATTGTGCAGCATCATGTAGGGCCCAGTGTGAGAAAGCGGGGTCTCCCTCAGAGGTCAGGGCTCTTCCAGCAGGACAAGGACCCAAAACACACTTCAGGTCAGCACTAGAAAATGGTGGTGAGAGAAAGCCCTGGAGACTTGTAAAGTGGCAGCAATGAGTCCAGCCCTGAATCCCATAGGACACCTGTGGGGGAGGGGAAGAGATCTCTTGGTGGCAGTTTGGAGAAGGCCCCCTTCACATCTCAGGGGGGACCGCGAGCAGTTTGCCAAAGAAGAAGGGTCTAAGATTCCAGCAGAGCCTTGTAAGAAACTCATTGCTGGTTACCGGAAGCGGTTGTGCGCAGTTATTGTGTCTAAAGGTTGTGCTACCAAGTATTAGGCTGAGGGCGCCAATACTTCTGTCCGCACCAGTTTTGGAGTTTTGTGTAAAATGATCAATGATGTGACTTTTTTTTCATTCTCTTTTGTGTTTTTTCATTGCAAGCAAAATAACTGAAGATATTACCAAAGAGTTTGTGCTTGTAATCATTATCTGGGGGACAGCGAGGATTATCTGACAGGACTGCAGGGGGGCTAATACTTTTGGCCAACACTGTAATAAGCTTTTCGAGCAGGATGACAACTATTCACAACCGAATTCCATGTTATTGTTTCCAAGTATAATTATCTCCGTCTGGTATTCATGGCAGCTGCAGGAGTCGATGTTTCCGGAAACAATTACAGGTGAAATTCCTGGTATCACTGCAGTCGTTTCGGAAATCAAAATGGCTACCACATCTGGTAAGTACCAATTAATGGCTCCTGTGGGAGACAACAGGAGATGACAGAATAAAATCAGGATAACACAGCGGAATAGACAGAATCCTGCAGATTGTATATATAGTAGATGCATTGAGGCAAAATTGTCACAGTCGTGGGCACCTTATTGACCGCGCAATGGGCCATTTCTCCAAAAATATGTTCCTTACACCTAATTGGACGACATAAAGAGACAGACGGATTGGACAAGCAACATGCACAGAAGATTTGGGCTTGGTTCTCCAAGATGGCGGCGGGAACAACCTCCCTGCCCAGATCTGCCAAGAACTGTCTGCAAGTACCAAGAAGGATTGATGGAACGCAAAGGCCAAAGGTCAACCCGAATATTGATGGGATTCACATTTCTCTTTTCTTCATTCACTTCATTCTGTTTGTTGACATATATAAACTATTAACACAAATACAATGTATCTATATTACGATCCAGGAATAGTAGCTATATTTGCTCACCTGAACACGACAGGTAACACACAAGGACATCACTCAGGGTATTCACTATGGTGCTAATAACATCGATTGCAAATGGCGAGCTCTTAGGGAAAGCCTAGTCCCAGGTATCGGACATCAATAGTTTATCTTATGTCAACAAATCTAAAGGTCTTTCAATACATAAGTCAACATCTGCCTATGATAAAACCCGAAGTACAGCAGAGACAAGTCACGGGGGATGTCACCCAGGAACATTCTGATGGAAACAAAAATGTGGCTGCCGTAATCCCCTAATCCAATCATATTCCTGATCACAATATTTCCAACATTAAAACAAAGTAGGAAGGAAATCCAAAAAAGATTATTTAAGGGGAGTCTACTACCTCCCCCAAACATACTCAATTTTTTTTTCTATACCATAGATGGTGAGCACCCTATAGGGATATATGATATAGGGATCACAATGTACTTTTTTTTCCTATCAGTATGTCTTTGTAGAATGGGAGGAAATCCACGCAAACATGGGGAGAACATACAAACTCCAGCAGATGTTGATCCTGGCGGGATTCAAACCCAGGTCTCCGGCAATGCAAGGCTACAGTGCTGAGCCACTGTGTTGCCCCCCCAAACATACTCAATGGTCACCACCTTGTTGCAGAGCACATTATATACATTGATAAGACATTATACCATTGCAATGTGCTCTGTAACACAATGGTGGCAGCTGAATATGCTGGGGGTAGACTCCATTTAAGGTGGACTATTCCATTTTAATGTACAGGTTGGACAGATGTATGAGACGTTCGATAGATAGATAGATAGATAGATAGATAGATAGATAGATAGGAGATGGATAGATATTAGATAGATAGATAGATAGATAGATAGATAGATAGATAGATAGATAGGAGATGGATAGATATTAGATAGATAGATAGATAGATAGATAGATAGATAGGAGATAGATGATAGACAGACAGACAGACAGACAGACAGACAGACAGACAGACAGATAGATAGATAGATAGATAGATAGATAGATGACAGATAGATAGATAGATGATAGATAGATGGATAGAGAGATAGATAGATAGATAGGAGATAGATAGATAGATAGATAGATAGATAGATAAATAGATAGATAGATAGATGGATAGATATTAGATGGATAGATATTAGATAGATAGATAGATAGATAGATAGATGATAGATAGACAGATAGAAAGATAGATAGATAGATGGATAGATAGATAGATGGATAGAGAGATAGATAATAGATAGATAGATATTAGATAGATAGATAGATAGATAGATAGGAGATAGATAGATAGATAGATAGATAGATAGATAGATAGATAGATAGGAGATAGATAGATAGATAGGAGATAGATAGATAGATAGATAGATAGGAGATAGATAGATAGATAGATAGGAGATAGATAGATAGATAGGAGATAGATAGATAGATAGATAGATAGGAGATAGACAGATACTGTGTTACATATCCAGATAAATAGATACTGTAGGAGAAGAGGCTGTTGCATAAGATATCCGGCTTGTATAATCTTCTATGACACACTTCCGCATATGTGTTATATTAACTTCCACGGGATCGCCCAATATCTGTTCATTTATTTAGACAATTACGTAAATCAGGTGTAAGATAATTTGCTCGGCCATGAATCAGCCTCAGCAGTGATCGCTGCACATGATGTGATTTGTTGCGATGCTTAGCGTTCTAGTCTGACAGCTCTACCTGAACACGACAGACATGGCTGCCACCACACAATGCACAGCAGTCCCCTGTATACCTGCTATAAGGAACCTCAGGTATGATATCGGCCATAGACTTGAGCCCGCACGTGTCACCCACAAATGGCCATGGATTTGGAAATGATTCTGCTTGCAATAACCTCCATGTACTGTACCTTATGAAGTAGAGCGCCCCTTTAATTCCAGTCTCCAGGTAACTGTCTGGTATCAGTACTGTATGGTAAGATATTACCTCTCATTCATGGCGACCCTACACAACATATGCAAAAAGCAGCAACTACAGAATCCGACTACACAGAGTTTGTTTGTAGTCTGTTATCATGGAGACGCACAGCCGCTGTATACATTGTATCGCCGGATCCATTTAATCAATTGCTTCTTTTTTTTTCCTTTTCGATGCGTTCGAGCAATAAAAAGAAGACGAAACCATCAGTGAAAAGTAACAGAAAGAAAAAAGCAAAAAAAAGTTTTTTTCCTCCCAGCCAAGAAATGTTCTTATTATGAGACTGAATGAAGATACATTATAAAGGAATGAGCAGAAGAAAAGGCCAGCTGAGGAGGAAGACAAGACGCCTGATTAAGCAATGAGGATGCTTAGGAGAAGGCTGTCAGTTAATTACGGTTAGATCATGTACGAGCGCCGTAATACACAACCGCTTACATGGGAGCCCGGCAATCTCAATGTACTTACCCGAGACTTACAATGTGGCAGATTCTTCATGGATTATTTACACTCTATCATTTTGGTTGGTTTATCTCGAAGACAGCCTTAGACTTACTCAATTAAGTGCCTGCGAGTTTGTGTCATGGCGGCCTATCCGCCGTCTAGGAATTCCTTGTGATATAAGTAAATACAAATTTTGCAAACGGAACCTGTCAGGGCAAGTTAGGACACTAAAGCGCCCACACGCAGGTCCTTATGGACTGGGGACTTAGTGTCCCGAAGCGCCCTGTTGTAGAGCTTTATATTTACCTAGACATGAGTCTATTGAGTGACATCGGACTCATCCCTGGAGATGTACACCTTACTGCACATGTGCACAAGGTCCTGCGCATGCACACTGCAACTGAAGAAGACTCTTCCGGCTTCACTGAAGAAGGGAGCGACAGGATAAGTCTAAAGCTTTTTTATGTCCTTTTGCAATGCCCCAGACTGCATTGCAACAGAACAATTTGGGACACTAAATCCCTGACAGATCTGCTTTAAAGATTTTGTCTAACCATCTCAGTGGTGACAACTTTGGTCCTGATCAGTTGCAAGTCAATACGACCATGACTGCAGGAACTTTCTGTGGACAGGAGCCCGGACATGATGTCCTTATTGTGGCCAGGGTATCTTCTGGTACATGTAGTGCCCACAATAAGGACATCATGGCTGGGTTTCTGACAAGTTTCAGACCACAGGTAGTTCCTGCATTCATGGCCGTATCTATTGGCAATTGACCATACTACAGAGGTCACCATTAAGATGGTCAGAGAAAGTCTTACAAATTCTGCAAAAGTTTTAGTTATTTATACAGTAGTTGCAAAAATGTTTAACCTTAGATATGGATATGTTCATGTTCATACAGCAGCAGAGTAATACAGATACAGGATAATACACAGGAATATATTACAGGACACACATAAGCTGCGAAGAGAAGATATACTAGGAGTCCATAGCAGCTAAGGAACAGAAGAAGAAAGTAGGAAGACTTCATAGTCATAATCATTAGTTCTCTGTGCGGAGTGTCTACGCTTGGTCTGATGTAGATTATACAGCCTGGTCGCGGTTGGAAGGAAGGACTTGCGATAGCTCCTTCTCACACTTGGGGTGAAGCAGACGGTCACTGCCAAGGTCATCAATATTGTAATGCTGGAATATCCCTTTAATTGCTGTCCCATGTCCCCATAGGCAGTGTAGGAATGGCCAGATGTGCAGTCACACTGCACATGGAAGTAGATGCACATGCATACTGGACGGCAGGGGTCCAACTATCTGTGACTCCCACCAATACGTGAACAAACACCTCCAAGTTCCAAAATCTAAGCCAAAGTTTTCTAACGCAGTTGATAGTTCGTAAAATTTTCAAAACTGGGCAGTCATTGGAGAACTGATTCATGTGAACGCTCCTTTAAACCCGTGAAAGTTGAGTGTAAACCCTGCCTTAGAAAGAGAATTCCTGCCACATACAGACTAAATTGGATTAGACTCTCTAAATCCTTGACGAAGAAGGATTTGGCAGAAAGAGTGATCATCGGAAGCAGCATCAAATGATGGGAACTAAAGCCACTTAAGTATATTACAAAGGGAGGTGAATGGGAAACTGATCCAATCTATGCTCAGGGACAGCCCGAAACCAAGACAAAGTCATATACACCATGGCGTGTGGTATACGGGCGAGGTCAGGTTAGAAGACCTGCGGTCGGGTATCTGCTGCCATTCTATGGAGGAAATGTGTCTGCAAGAAATCTATGCAAGCGAGGTTTACTCATTGAGGTCTATGGGACCATGTGCAGGGGTCAATGTGCAAGGAGGGGGGGGGGGGGTAAATAAGCCTAATAAGCCACCTATTGTGACTGGCGGTCCCTATATCATCTATATACATCTATATACCACATATATATATATATATATATATATATATATATATATATATGACACCTATCATTGTTTTGTTTTGTCACCCTACTTGTGCTAATAAATCTCCTACAAAGCAGGTAGTGTCAGAATACTACTAGGCTTGGTGGTCAGAGTGAAAACTGGAAAAAGATATGAGACAGATTGATTATAAAACTAGTTCATTTTCAGATGACTAAGGCTCGGTTCACATTTGCGCTCGGTCTCCGTATGGGCATTCCGTTCACCTCTCCCAATTTTTCACCCATTTTTTGGGCAGAAACTGAACGGAAACCACGCGGACCGCATTATAGTCTATGGGGTCTGCGGATTAGGTTTCCCCAAACGTATCCCCAAATAGAAACCCATGCTCAGATGTGCACCAAGCCTCAATCCCTTTAACTGTTAGTGACTGTCCATATAACTTTTACAGCATGCTGTAAAGTGAGTGTCTCGTACACATGAGCAACCATATGCTGACAGCTTAAAGGGGATGTTCAGGGACAAAAATAATGAATCTACTCTCTTTTTCCAAAACGAGAGCCCCTTCTGTATGAGGACAAGGCCTCATGCACCAAACCGAGTGTGCAATCCAAGGCTCTCCCTGTTACGATGACTTGTTAGCAAGTCCTGTATTGCTCTGTGGCATCAGAACGGAGGACCCCATTGAAGTCAATGGGCAACAGATGGCTCTCGATGTCATCCAAGTGCACTCTGCTATAAAATCAGCCCCCTCTCGCCTACATACCCCCTCACCTCCATGTCGCCTTAGATCTGGTATTATTGCAACTCAACCCAATTCACTTGAATAACAATGAGATGCAATACCAGGCACAGCCCATGCCCAAGAGGGGCGCTGTTTACAGAAAACAAAGAAGAAGCATTATTCTATTCCTGGATAACCCCTTTAAATCTTGCTCTACCTGACAAGTCCATGATCAAAGGAGACTAGTTACATTATTTAGAATAAGATATATACTATGTATCCACACTTCAGTGTTATATCCATTGTAGGGTATATAGAGGAAGCCAAAAAAATTACTGCATCATTATGCGCAAAAAGGGTTAATTGCACCCCCGTAATGTAAACAGCGGCCTACGACAATGGTGAATCTCCTGTCTGACAACCCGATGAAGGCTCTGACGTCAAATCCGCATGTGTCTATGAAACCAGGTACAACCCAGTATTTTTGGAATCACAAACCCATAACAATAGCATATTAAAAAAATCATTCAACCGCAGTCCAATTATAGAGCATTTATCCACGGCCTGTCCAGGGCGCCCGCGCGGCCCTACAAAGCGCCTGGGAAGTGCTGCACTGTGTTATTTAATGGTTGCATAATAATCCTAATCAAATTATAGGGCGAAGTATTTGGAAAACAAATGATTCTACGGAAAGGCCCGGACCATGAATGGGCGCCCTTGTTCTCCGGCAGATAGGAGACTATGAAACCTCCGTACGGTAGGCCAGCTCATCTACAGTATCAAACAAGGACGGGGCATAGAAATAATGACGTGTGACCGTGCGGGTACGCTGGCATCCCTCCCTGGTGTGGGCAGAGGTGCTCTGTGGTTTACAAAGTGCTGTATATCTACTGTCAGAGCAAACAGAACAACACTCCTCGCTATTCATCAGCTATTTATGTAGGTTAGTAAACAGTACATCCCGACTGTACTTACTACCGCAATATGGTGTATTCTGTAACCACTGCACTTGCTGTTTAAGTGACCACCTTAGGATCAGTTCACATGGAGTTTTTTGTAGGCAGATTTTTGACCTGAAAAACACCTCCAGGGGCAACACGGTGGCTCAGTGGTTAGCACTGTAGCCTTGCAGCACTGGAGTCCTGGGTTTGAATCCCACCAGGAACAACATCTGCAAGGAGTTTGTATGTTCTCCCCGTGTTGGCGTGGATTTCCTCCCATTCTACAAAGACATACTGATAGGGATCACAATATACATTTTTTTCCCTATATCATATATCCCTATAGGGGGCTCACCATCTACATTAAAAAAAAATACAGATATAGCCCTGATCTCATCAGCATCCAGTCCGTGTGGGATGATATGAAGAGACAGATGGATTGGACAAGCAACATCCACAGAAGATCTGGGCTTAGTTCTCCAAGGTGGCGGCGGGAGCAACTTCTCTGCCCAGTCCTGCCAAAAACTGTTTGCAAGTACCGAGAAGAACTGATGGAAGGCAAAGGGCAAAGGTCACACCAAATATTGATGGAATTTACATTTCTCTTTTCTGCATTAATTTCATTTTGTTAATTGACAATAATAAACTATTAACCCTTCTATTTCTGAAAGAATTATTTATCACTTTGGCAGAACTCTTGGCAGGTTGCAATTCACAAAACAACCACTGGTTGGTTCTCCATAGACACATATAGGATAGACATCTTAAGACAGAATATCAGAAAAATGGGTTTGCTTTCTAAAAGCTAGTCATCTTATAACTCAACCTCAATATATGCTGAGCGAAGAGGAAAGGTAAAAAAAAGGACACATCTATAGATAGATAGATAGATAGATAGATAGATAGATAGATAGATAGATAGGAGATAGATAGATAGATATAGATAAGAGATAGATATAGATAGAAGATAGATAGATAGATAGATAGATAGATAGATAGATAGATAGATAGATAGATAGGAGATAGATAGATAGATAGGAGATAGATAGATAGATAGATAGATAGATAGATAGATAGATAGATAGGAGATAGATAGATAGATAGATAGATAGATAGATAGATAGATAGATAGATAGGAGATAGATAGGAGATAGATAGGAGATAGATAGATAGATAGATAGATAGATAGATAGATAGATAGGAGATAGATAGATAGATAGATAGATAGGAGATAGATAGATAGATAGATAGATAGATAGGAGATAGATAGATAGATAGATAGATAGGAGATAGATAGATAGATAGATAGATAGATAGATAGATAGATAGGAGATAGATAGATAGATAGATAGATAGATAGATAGGAGATAGATAGATAGATAGATAGATAGATAGGAGATAGATAGATAGGAGATAGATAGATAGGAGATAGATAGATAGGAGATAGATAGATAGATAGATAGATAGATAGATAGATAGATAGGAGATAGATAGATAGATAGATAGATAGATAGATAGATAGATAGATAGGAGATAGATAGATAGATAGATAGGAGATAGATAGATAGATAGATAGATAGATAGATAGATAGGAGATAGATAGATAGATAGATAGATAGGAGATAGATAGATAGATAGATAGATAGATAGATAGATAGATAGGAGATAGATAGATAGATAGATAGATAGATAGATAGATAGATAGATAGGAGAGAGATAGATAGATGATAGATAGATATTATATTATATTTTAGTGATCCTGTACTAATATAATGGCTGACAGTATTCCAGTCCCTTCTAAGAGATGTCACCTTGACCAGAATCTGTTTATCCTGAGATATGTAAATATGATGTGCGGATACACAATTATCTGTCATCTTTACACGCTGACACAATGTAACAAAACCTAAATCCCAAGCCTGAGAAGTTCCATCAGACACCTGAAGCTTGGCTTGTACTAGAGGCATGTTATTTTCGTACCCTGGAGCGCTTGTGGCTGATTCCATCTGGCGTTACGTAGCTCGCCATCTGCCCCTGCACACCACATGTGATCAGTGACAGCACTAATGATAATAAAAGAGTCACACAGCGGAGTGACTAATTTCAATGGACAGAATGTATGAACGGGCTCAGCAATTGTGACTGCATAGAACAGTTTGTCTTTGAAATCTAAAATTGAACACATTGAGGGGGAGGGCGATTATTATATTGAAGAAGGCTTGGAGAAACCGCAAATCTGAGGCTGGGATTACAGAAAAATAATAATAAAGTATATGGAGCAGAGGACGGCAATCTGGAGTTCTGCAGCTGGCGTGACAATCCAAGCAGTTGGCAGGATAACCTGGACGAGAAGTTGCAAAGCGCAGATTTATAGGCTCACCGCAATAATGGAATGACACTGGTTGTTAAAGGGGCAGACTCACAATATTTGTCATCGGACAGGAGATCAAAGGATCAGACATGTTGGAATCCAATATGATCGGGGGTCTGATCGGTTGTCCTCCTTCCTCTTCAACATGCTACTTGGGGACTTTGCTGCTTTTATACACACTTGTGCCGATTTGCACTGGATTTGCTTCAGTGATCTGCACGGCATCTGGAAGCAAGTATTCAATTTCCCTGCAGTGCCCCCGCAGGAAAATGAAAGCATTACACCAATTTCATTAAACTTATTAAAACATGCCAAGTCCTCCAAGGTGACATCTTTTTAGGGTGCCTTAGCTGTCCATAAGATTCCTAAAAAGCAAAGCTGCCTTACACTACAAGTATATTAAGGATAGGTAATCAATATCCTCTCGCTATATCCCAGTGGGAGCTATAATGGGGCTGACTGTAGAATTGTTTTTGGGAAAGTGGATGTGTCCCGTCCATAGACAGCAATAGTCTGGAGATAGGAGAGCTATCTAGGATGGGTCACTGAGATTATCTATATAGGTGTTATCTTCTATTGTAATAATTTTTTTTTTTTTTTTTTATGTAGATTGTGAGCTCCCTATAGGGATATATGATATAGGGATCACAATATACATTTTTTTCCCTATCAATATGTCTTTGGAGAATGGGAGGAAATCCATGCAAACACAGGGAGCACATACAAACTCCTTGCAGATGTTGCTCCTGGTAGGAATCGAACCCAGGACTCCAGCGCTGCAAGGCTACAGTGCTAACCACCGAGCCACTGTGTTGCCCCCGTATCGTAATAAAATCTGTGATGTAACTGAGATGACCGCTGCAAAGTAAAAACCCCTACGAAATTGACAAGCGTCCATCTATTATTAGGTTTAGTGTAAAAATTTTCAGGATTTAGTACTTTTCAATAAAAATTCTTAAAAAAATATTCAAAAACATGTCATTCTCTGGTGACACATTGCCTTTAAAGATGTAGTGTCATCCTAGACAACCCTTCAGGAGACTGGAGAAGTTCATTTAGCTGCATGTAAATGGCTATGCGCCCTGCAGTGGCCACTACAGGTGACGTTTAGTACTACATGATGTCCATCTCGAGTCTCCCACAGCAAAAACCCCCCATACAAAGCGAATCACCATCTATAGCGGCGGTATAGGTCGGTGCCATGCTATGTTACTATATATGATACGACATACATAGGGTAAAACACCTCGGCTCTTCCTGGTCGTCAGAAATCACAACTATTTATTGAACCCGCTGATCTTCCTGCATTCATATAATAATAAAAGGTAATGAATGGCAGGGAAGTAAAGCACCATAAAACCTTATCAGCAATAAACCTGATGAGTCGGGATTACGGCCCGCCAGTGTACATACAGATAACGATAACGCTTTTATTTGACTACTCAGAATTAGCGCAGGGATTTATAAACATAATCAATGTCGCCAGGACGGAAAACCTACCGTGCAACAGGAAAACACAAAAAACATCTTAATATTTAGTGATGGGAACCCGTGCCCTATTGTCATGAACAGTCTACAAACATTTATGGCGAATGGATATCAAAAGCTCCATTGAATCTACAGGGGAAAAATCAACATAAAGTTCTCGGCCATTGTGCGTCTGTATAGTCCTGTGGGATTATAGCATGATCCCAGATAAAACAATGTATTAGCTTTAGGTGAGCCCTGCCAAAAGCAAGGGACAAGCATTATCCGAAAAGTCCTTCAGGACCTCGCTCTTCTGTGCCTGGGCCAAATCCTTAAAAACATAGAAAAATATAAACAGATCTCCCTATCAGAGTCTGTATCTAAATCCCAAAATATAGGCAGCAATATCCAAAAAATAAAGGGGATATTATTAGGCCAGTGCATAGGCATGGGTGTAAAACAACCAAAGTGAATGGGATCAAAGCAATAAAAATATCATTGCATAAAACATCCCACGAGATTGGATGAATGTAAGACACAGACAAGGCTCACACGGTCCATTATGGCGTCTCGGGAGAAGGTCCTGGATCTAGGGCCGGCTGGGACCAATGAGATGGAGAGGTCTTATTTTTATTATTTGCTGATCTGCTAAACTCTTCGTCAACAAATTTTCTCTGCTTGAACAACCCCTTTAAAAAGGACCTTTCCCCACCTCCACCAACTATTCGCTTCCTCCAATAGGCGCCGCTCCACTGATTCCGGCACAGTTGGAATTTTTTCTCTAGCCCCCACCATTCCTGAGCAATCATCTCAATTCGTTTCAGCACAATTAGGCACTCTACTGTCAGGTGGGCGGTCCCTGTCTTTCTGCTTCAACCCAGAACCGCCCACCTGACAGTGCAGAGCCTAATGGTACTGAAACTAACAAAGCCAATTGCTCGGGAACGGTGAGGGCTAGAGAAAAAAATCCAACTGTTCTGGAATCAGTGAATTTACATTGCTCCATTGAAACTGGGGTGCAAAATACCCCTACCCTTGTGATCAGTTGTGATCCCAACAATTGGGGACTGGAATCCCCCTTTAGAGGGAGACTTCTAGACAGGATGCAAGAGTTGGAGTTGTTGGAGGTGGTGGAGGGTCCTCTTTAAATAACGTCAAGTGGTTTCCAGTGCCAGCAGTTAAAGTGGCAGTACCTGGAGTACGAATCCTTCTGATAAGGTCAACGGCCAGATCAGAGGCCTCTATAACACGGCAGGATGAGCTGATTTGTGTATTTTTGGTCTATTAGGAGGTCACAGAGTCAATGAGAAGGAAGATCTACTAAACCCAGTTTAATAATAGCATAACAACGTGCAATGTCAAAGAGGAAGTGTCCGAGCCGGCTCTATCACTAAATACACCGAGCCTTAAATAGGAAGTAGGGATCAATAAGTGCATTGTTGTTACCTGGAGGAAGCGGAGCACGTGAAAGCGGCTAAATCTATCCTGATAGAGACCTCGTGTCCCTATACAAAAGCCCTGCAAGCTGCAGGACACACAAAGCGTCTTACATAACCCTATTACAGATATCCATGTAAATGTTCCTTCTGGCTCTCGGAGCTGGAGATATAACATATAAGGCCGGGATCATCAGGGCAGGGAATTTTCTGCACTTCCTCTCTGTAATTCCATTAAAGCCCGTTACACCCAGGATCAGCGCTGGGCAGATAACAGGGAAAAATAGATTGTATTCAGCTGTAGGATTGGAGATGTTTCCCATCAAGAAGAACTTAGCCAGGGGTGGAGCACCTAAGTGGTTAATATCAGATTGATGGTGTCCCTACATACCCTGAGGATGCAGCGGGGCAGATATATTAAGGTTGGCGTAGAGGGATTGATAAATCCCCCCCTAGTAAATCCAAGGTGAGTCCGAACATTTGCAGCATAACCAAGGCCACAATCTGGAGCCGACTCACTGGGATCTATGGGAGAGTTTTCTAGACCCCTCTGTACAGGGAGGAGGAGCTAAGCGATGACATCATCTATTGTCAGTAGTGGATACAATGTAGAGTTAACTAGAGAGGTGTGAACTTCTATTGTAATCCTGTCTATCTTATCTAGGAATGAGGTGACAGCTGTAAATGTAACCAGTACAGAATTGTATATAGTATTAGTGAAAATTGTAACTTTTTAAACAAATCTAGGCAATGACGTGAAATTACAAAGAAAACTTGCTTATGAAGACGGGTCATTTTCTGGTGACACATTCCCTTTAAACACGACGCGCTTTAAGCTGAAGTCATTTGCACATCCACAACATGTAAACCGAGTCTGACACCATTCAACCAGTGTGAACTGTGTGAGACTCTGTAGGGACATAAAGGGCATCTGTAACAAGCGAGTCCTAATGTATTTATTCATTTCCAAGGGGAATCACAGAGGAATGTTATAAATGAAACTGATACAAGTGAGGAAAGCAGGACAAGTCCGATTCAAGGGCTCGTACGCAGCTCCGTGTTTATGCTGGGGGTTGCACTTGAAATGAATGGAGCGGCGAAATGCATTCCCAACCATTGCTCCATTGAAACTGGGGTGCAAAATACCTCCACCCTTGTGATCAGTCGTGGTTCCGACGATTGGGGACTGGAACACCTCTTTAGAGGGAGTCTTCCACCAGAATCCAACATATCAACACAGACAGGTAGAGTAGGGGAGTCCATTGTCAAGATACAACACTCTTTGGTCAATATGAAAATGAGTTCTTTGGAGCAATGAGGACATTATCATTGCTCCAAAGAGTTAATTTGCAAATTGACAGAAAAAGGCAATACTTGGCAACGGGGCGGGGGTGGGGGGGACGATTCCAAGGAGAAAAATGTTTGATCCAGGGGACCCTTACCTATCTACTTAATTGGCTTAAAGACTCCCTTTAAGTCTATCAATCTGGCCACTATGACAGAAGTTGTCACTCATCTAGAGGCGACTTCAATGGCAATCTTAACTGTTTTTGGAAAAAAAATCTAGGCGTTTGGGCAAATTTTCTATTCATAATCCCAAACAACTTCGGCTGGAGCCATGACAGCAGCCATATTGGTGTCACCATATTTTCCCAGTACTGCCCCCCATAATTTAGGTCTTCACCCATAACTCTTGGCTTTGGAGAACTGCAGCCACCCCCGGGAAATAATGGACGCCTCTCTACTACAAGCAGAAGGACAGTAATGTGATGGTCCGTGAACTAGACGGTGACATTTCCATCCAACTTTACAAAGTTTATTGACTTTTTATAAACCTAAAAATATACTTTTGCCCTAAAGAGGAAACGTAAAGGTTATGCCGAAACCAAGGGAGCCGCCGTGCTTGAAATGAAGCCTACGGACATCTTCCAAGGGTCGCGTCTATTGCATTTAATGAATACAAATGAATTGACTACGTTGCACCGCAGGGTAATACAGACGCACATGGACGGTGGTCT
Organism: Leptodactylus fuscus; assembly: GCF_031893055.1. NCBI lineage: Eukaryota > Metazoa > Chordata > Amphibia > Anura > Leptodactylidae > Leptodactylus > Leptodactylus fuscus. Next base: position 8,753,696 of record NC_134267.1, on the reverse strand, counting down.
TCACGATACATCTACGGTCACCGGCAATGACCTCGGCTCCGTCACAAACTGTCTCTGGAATGTGTCCGAAAGTCATGTGATAGATTATTAGATTACCATAAGGGATCTAAGCGCAACGCAAGGGGTGATTAACCCTTCATCTGCTGTGAATGTCTTTGGATTCCAGAGGCCCCTTATAAAGACGTCGGTCTAAGTCAACGGGATCCAAATCCTTACCATGACTATATATTGTAGACAACCTGGAGCATATTAATAGGAAACACAATTCCTTGTCCAGGATGAGACTTCAAAGCCTTGAACAAAAACTGAAAGATGATGCAAATGTAGGAGCAAATATCTGCAAAAAGAGGTAAAGAAAACCGCGGAACAAAACGTATCAATTTGTGTCTCACTGGATATCAATATATAAGGCTGGGGCTATGAGACGACTTGTCATGGCGTCACCTAAGATTGCAATGTTGTACTAGTGAAAGTGGCCAAGATGTGACCAGCAAGTTACCACAACACAACACAATGCCAAAAATGCTGGATTTTGGTGCAACCATATTTACTATAATTTGGGGCAGCCAGCGGAGTGTTATGGGCTATCTTAATATCATGCAGTCACAAGAAATGTAACACCAAGTCTAAAGCTTCACCCAAAAAAGTGGAAGGATGAGAGCAACGGACATAAAATAATGGTGATGTGAACCCACCCTTATGTCTGGTACAAACAGATCAGTGAATTGGATACAAATGAAGACACATTAAGTATAAGTCTATTAAAAACAGATGCACTCGGCCATCGAAAACGGACACACGGACAGAGAACAGATGCCCAATGGTTGTCAGAAACAGATATTTATTTTTTCAGGAATGGGTTTTCTTTGCGTCTTCTTCCAGGGCTTAGCTTCAAACTTCTAGGCCTCGGGTCTACCCGACTGTGCATGCCTGCGGGCAACAAGAAAATGGCTGCTTACACAGTATTGTAAGTGGCCATTTTCTTGTGGTCGGCGGGCATGCGCAGTCGGCTTTGCCCTAGGCCCAAGCCCTAGAAGTTAGAAGCTAACCCCTGGAAGAAGATGCGAATAAGATCCATTCCTGAAGAAGCTGGAGAGTTCTCTCGCAGCATGGGGGACGCCCCCAGTGCTGTTTGAGTGCTGGGGCCCGACCACAGTGCTGCGAGAGAATTCATTTGCACACCGGCGAAAACCGGGATTTCTACGGAACGGCAGCGCGGAGAAGACATCTAAAGGTAGGAGAAGAATAGACTTTCTTAAGGCTATTCCTACTTGTTAGCGAGAAAATATTCGATTTTAATGGCAGAATCCCTTTAAGTTCGGGAGTTTGCTTGTGGACCCCCTGAATGGAAACCTATACGCATTAAAAAGTTGTTACCTAAAGGAACTTCATAGACTATAATGGGGTCCATGTGGTTTCTGCACGAAACATGCGGAGAGAAAAGTGATGCTTGCAGGACTGTTCTCTCCGCATCGTCCGAAACCCGAGCAGAAACCACACAGACCCCATTATAGTCTATAAGTGAGTTTCCTTTAGGTGACCGCTTTTTAATGCGCATAGGTTTCCGTTCAGGGGGGTTCCCAAGCGCACTTCCCAAATGGAAACCCAAGGGCAGATGTGATCCGGATCTTAATGGCTACACTGTTACTGTACATCACAGCAGGTTCCACCGGTGCAGATAACCCGCTGCAAACACGTCCTGTGTGTCCACGCCATTGCTGAGTTCAGACTCAGCAGACTTAGTCAGTATATGCAAGCTAAAAACAGGTCAGACGATATTTACAGCAGATGCAATTTCGGTGCAATATCATCATATCATAAGCAGAATGAGAAAGAAATGGCTGAATCAGAAACCTGTAACATCTCTGGCCACCGATCGCTGCATTACCGAATGATCTAACAGACTTGCAGATCAGCAGCGATCCCCGGGGCTCCAGTTACTGATCATGACAACTGCTAGAAATGTACACAAGTATTAAATAAAACATCCACAAGCGTCACAATTCTGCAAACATTCACAATTTCACCCCAAGCATTGGACAAGTGTCCTGCAGCAGCAGCAGCCGGGATCGTACTTTGCTTCACAATTAGTCATATGCAATTCCCAAACCCCAGGGAAGAAAATCTATGACCTGTGGGCGTCTAACACAGAAAACAAATGCCACTGACTTTACATTTCCGTGCAGTAAATATTCTGCAAAATAAAGCAAACAAATTAGCGGATAACCCGGAGTCTATATGGAAATATAGCTGGATTTTGCATCCCATTTGGTTACGTAAATGCAAACCTAAAAGTCACAGTTACATATGTAACAGAGTCGGGATTGTCGGTTGGCACAAGGCAATGCGATATCTGCATGTGTCCTATTGTGGTTCTACACAAGGTTGCGGGTAGATGTGTTGCATTGAATAGGAACAGTAGAAATATAAATCCGCAGAATGTCAATTTTTGTTGCATTTGTTGTATACATGGCCAATAGGTGAATATGCAAACCCCTGCCATATTGCTTCTAAGTCTTGACCGCCAGGACTCACAGAAACTGCCAAGCAGTGCTGTTCTATGCTGTTTCCATAGACAAACATGGGAGCTACAGCAACAGCACATCTGTTACCATAGTAATACAATTACAGAAACAGTGTAACTAAATGTGCTATGCTGTTTCTGTAGCTCTGATTCGATGCGAGATACAGAAAGTGTAGCGCAGCACTGCTTAGCCGTTTCCATAATTCGTGCATTGGTGGTCAGAACTTAGGAGCAACTATTCTCATTTCAGCAGGGATTGGGTGAAAAGAGACTAACCCTTTAAATGGGTATTCCCATCTGGCTGGGTTCACACATGCAATGGAGTCTCCACAGAAACCCGACAAAAGAGAGTAAAGTCCTGCACATTTCAAAACTGAAAGCGGTGGAAACTCAGATGACCCCAATGTCAATATATCGTGTCCGCGCCCGAACCAACTCTCTGTCAATGGGACCACAACGCTAGAGTGAACCTTGCGTCAGCCAGTCATGGTAAAGATAGGAATATGGGCAGTAACGCCAGGCTACCAGGATGGAAGTTTTGGCATCATAGTGCTATGCTGTTTCCGTAACGCCCATAGAAGTAAATAGGAGATATGGAAACAGTTTTGCACAGTGATCTATGCTGTTACTGTAACTGTATGGGACTTATAGAAACAGAAGAGAACGGCCACATTCTGCTTATCCCATAACTCCCAAACACAGCAGGAGTCGAGAAATAAAAGTACTGTCATCATGGTCACGAAAGGCTATGAAAATATCCCTTTAAGGGTGAGTACACAAGGGATCCACTATGCAAAATGCACTGCAGAAATCTTCCTGCCCTCAGCAAAAAGATTTCTATCCCCATTCATTTCAGTGGGAGCTTCAGACGGAATTTTTCTGCAAATTGGACAGGATCCTAAATCCTAAATCCTGCCACGTGAACTTACCCTAACCTAATTTATTTTACTCCAATTTTGTCTCATATTTAATTAAAAACTGAGAACTATATAAGAAATAGAAATATTCTCTACGTGTCCCAGGACATCCGTCATGTTGTTCCTCTCTTCCTCCTTACTGTGCTCTTTGTAGCTGCAGCAGGAGCCTCTCCCCCCTCTACCTGCAGTACTCTCTTCCTCCTTTCTGTGCTCTTTGTAGCTGCAGCAGGAGCCTCTCCCCCCTCTACCTGCAGTACTCTCTTCCTCCTTACTGTGCTCTTTGCATTTGCAGCAGGAGCCTCTCCCCGCTATACCTGCAGTACTCTCTTCCTCCTTCCTGTGCTCTTTGTAGCTGCAGCAGGAGCCTCTCCCCCTCTACCTGCAGTACTCTCTTCCTCCTTCCTGTGCTCTCTGTAGCTGCAGCAGGAGCCTCTCCCCCCTCTGCCTGCAGTACTCTCTTCCTCCTTACTGTCCTGTTTCTAGCTGAAGCAGGAGCCTTTCCCCGCTATACCTGTAGTACTCTCTTCCTCCTTACTGTGCTCTTTGTAGCTGCAGAAGGAGCCTCTCCCCCCTTTGCCTGCAGTACTCTCTTCCTCCTTCCTGTGCTCTCTCTAGCTGCAGCAGGAGCCTCTCCCCCCTCTACCTGCAGTACTCTCTTCCTCCTTACTGTCCTGTTTCTAGCTGCAGCAGGAGCCTCTCCCCCCTCTGCCTGCAGTACTCTCTTCCTCCTTATTGTCCTGTTTCTAGCTGCAGCAGGAGCCTCTCCCCCCTCTGCCTGCCGTGCTCTCTTCCTCCTTACTGTGCTCTTTGTAGCTGCAGCAGGAGCCTCTCCCCCTCTACCTGCAGTACTCTCTTCCTCCTTCCTGTGCTCTCTGTAGCTGCAGCAGGAGCCTCTCCCCCCTCTGCCTGCAGTACTCTTTTCCTCCTTACTGTCCTGTTTCTAGCTGCAGCAGGAGCCTCTCCCCCCTCTGCCTGCAGTACTCTTTTCCTCCTTACTATCCTGTTTCTAGCTGCAGCAGGAGCCTCTCCCCCCTCTGCCTGCAGTACTCTTTTCCTCCTTACTGTCCTGTTTCTAGCTGCAGCAGGAGCCTCTCCCCTCTCTGCCTGCAGTACTCTTTTCCTCCTTACTATCCTGTTTCTAGCTGCAGCAGGAGCCTCTCCCCCCTCTGCCTGCAGTAAGATTGTAAAAGATGATGGGACTATTCTGATGCACTGAATGTTTCTGCTTTTCCATGTTCATTCACATTGCAAAAAATTAGCAAAATTGTTTTTGAAGGACTGATACAGGTATTGTCTGGTTTAAAATCTCCATTGTCAAATACCATATTCTAAAAGCCAGTTTTAAAGATTTCCCCCCATATTTTATCTCACACTGATGGAAATGGAAATAGTGTAATTCCCCCCACGGTGGCGCTGCAGGGAAATCAAACAGTTGCTGCCAGACTTCCCCAGGGACTCCAGCTGCGGGCCGGAACGCTAAGTACCTGTCTATATTTGTATCCAGTCCTATCAATTATGCAATCATCTCTAATCAAATAATGTCCGGCCCGAACAGAAACAGCAATTAATAATAATAATAATAAAAAAAAATTGGTAGCAAAGGGGTTAAATTAGTCCCCATTAAAGCGTGCTACAGATCTAAGATCCGATGTAGTAAAAACGGAATTGGACATTGTTATTGATGAAAGGAAAATTAGAGATGTAATTGCAGAGGAGGTAACGCACGCAGGGTAACCATGGTATCCGTCTGCATCACAAGCTTACAAAAAAATAAGCTAATATTAGCCAAACGTCTTCCGGAAGGAAAAAGACGAAGACTTGTGTATAAACGTATATGGAAGGTCCTTACTAAGGTGATCAGTATAGAGCTGCAGTCACTGCCCCCGCACGGATTCAGCATCCTCCTATTCTGCTGCTGCTGTCATCACTCCTATGATCCCAATAGTCAGAGGGTTTCCTAATTCCAACCACTCCATGACGCTGCCCTAGAAGATGTGACATCATAAGTGAACAAGTCACTGCTACCCACAAGATCAGTGCACCCCTCTGCTGCTGCAGGCATATGTCATGATAAGGACTCACATTGTTACACATAGCCTTCTACATGGTAATATAATGACATAAATGGACAGTCACTGCCTCCTGCAAAGACAAAATCCTTGTCCCTCGCTGCTGCCAAATTCTAATGTCCACCGGGAAGACCATTCATTTTATTAGAGGTCTGTGGTCATCCGGAGCTTTGCATGGACCTGGGCTGGAGTTGCTCCAAACAGGACTCTTTAGTGTGCGGAATCTGGATACCCATGGCCCTACTCCTGCACCCCGCAGCTGTCACTCCCTTCTGTGTAGCGCTACAGTGGCAGATCTGTATGGCATATGCATTATTCACACAGGCGTCGCTTTCAGGCCAAACTCTGGATGGGTCTGGGTTCAAGTTCAATATCAAGCCCTGAGGTCGGGTCTTTAAACCTGACATTGACATTTCTTGTTGCCTGTGATTGCAGTACCCTTCCTCCCGATTTACTCAGTGTTGCATGTTTTCCTGGTGACTGATTTTGGCTTTAGCTGACACCTCCTGGACTGCACCAAAGCAAAATTTCAGCTTAATTTTTTTTTTCTTAGAAACAGAAATTTCAAGTGACCTTATAGAAAGCTGCCCAAAAAGTCTCCAACCAATAATCCCCGGCACTGCTTGGCCCTGTCCTGATAGGATGCATAACAGGTCTGTTGGACAAATTATAGTCCAGTTGTTTCGACATGGACGATGCCCAAGGTCAACACCGATTGGGGTGTAAACTAAAACCTTACAGCTCCCTGCTGACACTGAGCGCTCAAAGCCACAAGCCGTGGTTTGGGCCACAGGAAGCTATAAGCATGTTTTGTATTGTGGCTCTAAAGATTAGATTACACTGACCAAACCACAAGTGTTGAGACACGACAACAGTGTGACGCGATGGATGTGCAATCTCGTTTTCTAATTTTCGGTTCCACATTTCACTACAGATTTTTTTTGTTTCTTTTTTTTCAAGAATTTTTTTTTTTTTTTTTTTGCTACATGCGCATATTGATGGACACTTCTCAGGTGTCAAGGAGCTGATGGCCATAATAGCAGATCACTGGCATCTAATATTTTGGACTTTCGTTGTCTCCTAAAATCTACATCATTTTATCCAAAGCTATTAGAATCTCTGTTGAAAAATTTGGATTTATCTAAAATTTGATGATTTCAGGGATTTGGGATGTATACAGGTGCCAATAGACCCAACCAGCTGCCCATTCTTGGACCAAATAAGGATCTGGTCCTCGTCTCCTAAAGTTGGCCATAGACTTGAAGTCAATGGGGGACAGAAGGCTCTCAGATGATACTCGAATGCCAAGTGAGTGCATTCCATTATCCAAAAAATCTCCCCCCATTTGGCCCATTAGCACATGTAGGCTTAGGCACATGGCGGTCCCGCTCCTGCATTTCAATATCTTTTCCTGAATATCGCTGTCGTAAACAAAAAAACAACAACATTTTGTTGGCTTTTGTGGCGACACACTTTCACAAATCGCAGTGGGTTTCCTGCTGCTTTTAACCTTTCAAGGTCATTTTGGGCTGTAGGGTTTTTTTGTAGCTACCTGTTGCTACCGTACATCACAGCGGAGACAACCGCCATCAAGTCTACTCATGTGTCCCCAGCCTAAACCCATCCGGTGACTTCTGAATTGGGGTGGCCATTATAAACAGAAATCACAATGCAGTGCCAGACCTGTCCAACAATGGATCCTACCGATTTATAATGGGATCCATCAAGTATTGGTCCGAGCCAGTCAATGGCGGCTTGTTGTTATACAGATCAGGACAGTGCAGCTCCCAGTAATGTCTCCATATATTGAAGTCTATGGGCATCACTGCAGTACCGACGTAAATTGAACGGCAAGTGGACAGCACAGCATGCAAACATTTATGGGAGCCCGCACCGTCCCGGAGAAGTTGATCTGGAGTGGTCCAAGGTGTTAGAATAGGCCAGCAATATTAGAAAGGCTATAAAGAGTTCTCCAATTTAGAAAACTTATTTTTCTATACCCCATTATAACAGTGATAACATTGGTGGTTTTATTCATGATCCTCATCTCTTGACCAATACAGTGGTTACAAAGAGTGTCTACCCCGCTGGAGGACCCGACCTGTCCTGATTTGAATGGGCACCATGTAATACTTCATTTCACCCATAGTGGCGCTGCAGGGAAACTAAATACTTATTCCAATGTTTCCCCATTGATTAGAGCAGATTTCTTATGGTCCCAGTATACAAATATGAATTATCCAAAGCTGAGAACCCCTTTATTGTGGCCCCCAGATTTCTCCGGCTCCTAAAGTCGCTCATACTTCCTCTTTCCTGGATATCTGTATAACATGCTCAGGCACGTATAGTGAAGTGTGTCTATAGCTAAAGGCATGATGGGAAAAGTGTCTGACAGGTCATACCCCAAAAATCAGGGAAAGAAGTCACAAGGAAGAACGTAACAGCAATAGAAAGGCAACTATTGTCCATTAACCCTTTACTAGGAGACATGTCAGGGGTTAAATTTACAAATGGCCAGCCTTAAAGTGACAACCAATAATAAAGAGGGCTGCCACCCGGCTTTTCTAGAGTCCTGAATGGCAGACCAGTTGTACAGGGACTAATCACATGGATATGTATCGCTGCATAATGTTCAGGCACCTGGGTGTGAACCTCGTGGGAGTTGGAATGGCTGACATATAGGTTATCGCCCAGAGACACTCCATACAGGGTAAAAACAGGAATAGATGAGACCGGAGGGGGGATTTGGTAAAAAATAAATCTAAGTCTACGTTCACATCTGCATCGGAGTCCGGCAGAAATCTCCTTACAGGACTTTTTAGTCTGTAGATGTCTGTGAACAAATAATGGACATCCAGTGAACCCCATGATAGGCGATGGGGCGACTCGGGATCCACGGCTGGCCGTCATTTCAAAGACAGATTTTTCAATCCTGCGAGAGAACGGAAACTGATGGAGGAGAGAAGGTAGTGTGAATTGTACTTATCTCTACAGCAGTGAAATATAGAATGAAATCTAAATGATACATTGTATATAGTTATTTATCATTTCTGTATTATGTGTCATTTATGTTTCATTCTATAGCTGTCATTGTAACACAAGGTATTCTGTATAATACCAAAGGTGCCAAATTCCTTCATTCATCTGACCACAGGGCAGGGGGTCACAGTGGTTCACTTGTGTCCCCATCATGCTCAACACATCTTTACGAGGAGCAGACGGAAAAGCAAGAGAGCGAGAGATCTGTCATTACTTGACAGAAGGATTTCCTTCCACAACCAGGCTGGAGAAAGCAAACACGTTACCACTGGGCCACCGCCTGACCCATCACTGGGGATCACCCATGGTCATCGCTGACGTTCACATCTCCTGTCCTTGACTGACACAGGAACATTTATAGACAAACCTCTAGCAATGTGTGCCAAGAGGTTCTGCATCATCTGCACGTGCCTTTCATTCAACACAATACAACCACTGGTAAATACAGGTCCTGGAGTTTGTCATGTCTGCCACCATTATAGTTTCCATATAGGTTATCACTCAGCTTTTCCAGATTCCTGAACAATTCTGCTTAGGTATACAGTAATACTTCTCCTAACCCCTATCACTGCAAAAATAATAAGACGTTGCATCCAAAAGTGGGGGAATACTGGGCAAAAACCCTTATGGGAACTGGAAGGCCAACTAGGCTGGTAACCACCCAGCTTTCCCAAAAACAGATATGACTGTATGCAATTGATATCAACCTGACAGAGCAGGTGGACTGAGCGACTTCTAGTTATTTGTTTCAATTATTTTTTGTATAGGGCCAACATATTCTGCAGCCTATGCATTCATCTCCCCGATACTGGTGACAGGAGATAGAGGGTCAAGGTGGGAATAATTGGGGATGAATTGATGGATAGATAGGTGATAAATAGATATTATATAAATCGCACCAGATAGCAGCCCCAAAGGGTTAAATTGTGCAAAAAAGTTAGATAGATATTAGATAGATAAATTTATCAATTTGCTGACATTTGTGACCCCATGTCATTCCCTTTCTCCATTTCCCCAGTAATCCTATAGCTCCAATTCTCCATTTTTGTCACCCCCAAGTCCTATCGCTATGGACAGGATTTTTAGGAATGGAACTGGTGCAAGATTTATAATTTTTAGCCAATACTGTAAGGCTCAGACCTCAATCTGGCCATGCTGGGGAACAAACCCAACATCTGCATGAAGTTTGCATGTTCTTCTTGCATTGGCATGAGGTTTTTTTTTCCCAGGTACCCTGGGGTAACCCTTGCAAGGACATAAGATTGGGACCCCTGAGACCTTGCTTGGCACAGGGCTGCAGAATATGTTGGTGCTACATAAATAGACAGAGTACAACCCATAAGTGATGGTCAGGGGAGCCTTGGTGTCCCCTGTTGCTCTGCACCTCCCTCCCCCATGTATGTGATGTGTTGATCTCTGGGAGATGTGGAGTGTGCAGGAAGAAGAGCAGGGATGTGTGGCCGTGTCATTCCACACTAGAGGATTTCCTCCACACTCCAGCAGTAAAACAATAGCTCTCTGGACATGTGTGCGACAATAAAGCCTCCGACTACACAAGCAGCGGCTGTAGTCAGCATCTGTCTTACCCAGTCCTCAAAGTGCCGGCTCCCATTCTGCAGCAGGTCCTCGAACTGGATGGTGCAATTAGCCACAAAATCATCGTACCCTATGGGGGCATCATGAAAAACTGCCAGCTCGATCTTCCTGCCATTGCAGACATCAGTGGAGAAGTCATCATGCCAAGCTGGGCTGTTGGTCTTCTGCTTGGTGGAGGTCTGCCCTATCCTGGAGTCATCCACATTGACTGCAATGTAGGGGTCCAGCAGGAAGGTCTGGGGTCGGGGTCCCACCGCATGTCTCAGGGACCAAGCCGTGGGCTTCAGGTTCACAGCCTCGCAGATCCTGATTTTCAGCAAGCCATTAAAGACCACCATGGCGAGCGAGGGGTTAACAGGAGCCGATCCACCTCTCAAGTGTAAATCAATGGAGATCCAATGTGATCTGTTGCTCACTCCCACTCAATCCAGGGATTTCTAACGGAAAACAAGGAAAAGAAGGGGGGAGGCGTCCTCTTCTGCAGGCTGAGGCTCTGGAGATCCTCATGTAATCCCTGCTCCGGCCTGGTGAAGGGTGCTGTCCTCTACCTACCGTCTGGGATCATCCATGCAGATGTTTGGCTGCAGCCAGAAGCCTCCTCAGGCGTCCTACAGAGCGAATGGAGCAGCCGCAGTCCTCCACTGAGTCCGCGCACAACACGTACGGCCGGGGCGCTCACATCCGCACCAGGACTGGGGTCGTGCTCACATCCCCAGGGACGGCTCCAGCTGCTCCCATGCAATATACATGAGCCTGGGCTGGGCTGGCAGGACCTGTGGGCAGATTCCCTGGTGAAGGCTGGTGCTGCTGTAGCTGTTGGTGCTGCTGATGATTAGTAACACCCCCCCCTTCTCCTCCCCTCTCCTTGTAATGCAGGAAATGCACAAAAGACGTCACAGTGTGTGTGCCTGGAAGTGTGTGAGTGTGTGTGAGGCTGCTGACACATCCAGGCAATGGAGGCAGCTCTGCAATCCCTGGACAGGAGGCTCTCACAATATCAGGGCTAGCATTGTCACCCGGGAGGGGGCACAGACCTGGCAGCAGGGCACTAGCACTGGGCAGACACTATCCGACAGGTAGGCAAGTCAGGAATCACAGAAGAAGCAGAAGAACAACAACCCAGTGCTAATATTATTCATGTTATTATATTGTTACATTGTAATTGTTATATGGATACAACTGAGAAGACTAAGAAAATAGCAATAATAACAATAATATCAATAGTATCACTAGTCATTTATTATTATTATTATTATTAATAATGTTATTACTGTTTCTAATATATATATAGTTATATTTTGTGTGAGTCTATCACCAGACCCAGCACATCACCCCAGCCCTGCAGATAGATAGGTTACTGTCACCAGAACCAGCATATCACCCCAGCCCTGCAGATAGATAGGTTACTGTCACCAGAACCAGCATATCACCCCAGCCCTGCAGATAGATAGGTTACTGTCACCAGAACCAGCATATCACCCCAGCCCTGCAGATAGATAGGTTACTGTCACCAGACCCAGCATATCACCCCAGCCCTGCAGATAGATAGGTTACTGTCACCAGAACCAGCATATCACCCCAGCCCTGCAGATAGGTTACTGTCACCAGACCCAGCATATCCCCCCAGCCCTGCAGATAGATAGGTTACTGTCACCAGAACCAGCATATCACCCCAGCCCTGCAGATAGATAGGTTACTGACACCAGAACCAGCATATCACCCCAGCCCTGCAGATAGATAGGTTACTGTCATCAGGACCAGCATATCACCCCAGCCCTGCAGATAGATAGGTTACTGTCACCAGAACCAGCATATCACCCCAGCCCTGCAGATAGATAGGTTACTGACACCAGAACCAGCATATCACCCCAGCCCTGCAGATAGATAGGTTACTGTCATCAGGACCAGCATATCACCCCAGCCCTGCAGATAGATAGGTTACTGTCACCAGAACCAGCATATCACCCCAGCCCTGCAGATAGATAGGTTACTGTCACCAGACCCCAGTATATCACCCCAGCCCTGCAGATAGATAGGTTACTGTCACCAGACCCCAGTATATCACCCAAGCCCTGCAGATAGGTAGGTTACTGTCACAGCAATGTAGGCAGTGATCCACAAGGCAAGAACAACATTTGATTCAGGTGAACTCCAATCTATCAGCATGGCGGCTCAGTGGTTAGTGCTGTAGACTTCTAGCACTGGGGTCCTGGATTGGAATCTGACCAAGGGCAACATCTGCCTGAGTTTGTATGTTCTCTCTGGTGTCCTCCCACATGCCAAAAATATACTGATAGGTAAATTGGCTTCCTCTCAAGACAACTGACTGTTGGGGATGATTGTCTGTATGGCAGTGGAATGAAGTAAGACCAGTAAATACCAGTTGTAATAAATTATCTGCAATGGAGCTACTTACATAGGCATTTTTTTTTCTTAAACAATCCATCCAAGAAAAAATTGAGCTTGTCCTATGTTGGCGCTATACAAGTAAGAGAGATATATAGGGGCATAGTTCTTATGCCTTGCACACCAGTTTTCTGGCATTCAAGACATAAAAAGTTGCACTTCAGTTTTGCAAATCGTTACCTTATTTGCATCCTATTTGCCACTTCCACGAAGTGGAGGACTGGCAATAGCATGCAAATCTGGCATATGCTGAAAATTTCCCTCTAGGCGCACGGTACAGTAGAGGATGGGCCTCATTTATGAGTAAAAGTACACCTTGCCATAAATTAGGCGCATCCTCCAGTGACTAAAGGGTTATGAAAACATCAGTCTCCATAGATCTCTACACAGATTCGAGTTTATTGGGATCAGGATAAAAAAAAATGGAAGCCACGTGAATGCAAATTGGACACAAATAAGGATCCATCTGTGTTGCATGGCCGAAAACTGTCCATGCTCATGTGAATGTACCTTTATTCTGGCATACCTGTGGTATGGAATATATTAGTATCTCTATAACCAGTACTAATAGGACAATAATAAGAAGAAGGGCTCCTGCACATCATAGATCCTTGTACATGGAGGTTTAGACATACACCGTCCAGACAGGGCAGCACAGTGGCTCGAGGTTAGCACTGTTGCCCTACAATATCTACAGTATGTGGAGCGTGCATGTTCTCCTCTGGGTCCTCCAATTTCCTACCACATAGTCCACCAATGGAAATAGGGATCTATGTGAATGATGACAATCTCTGTACACCACCGATGCTGCTAAGCGCTGGAGTCCTGGATCTGAACATCGCCAAGGACAATATCTGCAAGGAGCTTGTATGTTCTCCCTGTCTTTTTAAGGGTTTCCTCCCACACGCCAACAACATAGGGAATGTAGATTGTGAGTCCTATATGGGACAGTGGTGACACCATCTGTTACAGCGCTGCGAAATATGATAGCGCTATATAGGTAAGATAAAGAAATGAATCATCTATGGAAATAAAACCATTACAATAGAAGCTGCAGACTAGGGAGCCTCAGATACTGTTTGTGCCACCATATTGGACCTCCATACAGCACCCTATTCTCCCCAGGTTATATGCCCCGGAATTTGCATCTGATGGATTTTTCTGCATTGTACATAATAGGGTTTTGTGTATGTCTAGTTTTTTTCAAGGTGCAGTTTGGACACTTACACAAGTTTTAAAAATAACCTGCACGGTCTCCATATCATGCCAAGTAGATATTGGCCATATATAATTATTATATCAGTAAGTGCTGCATCAATAAAATAATTACCCATATAATCAGTAGTAGAGATAATGACTCTTGCACAGGTCGTCTGCTGTTATCTCCCATCTGTACTAAGTAACAACTTTTTGCCATAATCCACATTAGTTGGACACCAGATACAATTTGCAGGACTGTGCATCAGAAGTGACCACAGGATCCCCTTTCGCTGGATCTTTTTCCTTGCTCACACCATTTTCTGTATATTCCCGCCACATTGTTGCACGAGAAAACTCTACAAGGTTGGCAGTTTTTGAAATCTTGGCCCCGACTAGTCTAGTGCGGATGACCGTGATGTTGGAAGTCACTGAGATTGCTCAACGTTCCCTTTCTAATGTAAAACTGCTGCACAGAAAACTTCTTCACTTACTGCACCCCGGGGTAACATGTCTAATGTCCATACAGGGGACCTCCAGTTATGGAAGGCAGGTGTCTCTAATAAAGTGGCCATTCAGTGTTTTAACTATTTTTGAGCCCTCTGGATGGACTCAGTGATGTTAAAAGTGGATGTTTCTTCCTGCCACGGCTTCGTCCGCCATCTAGGTCTATATTCTAGGATGCAAACACATGTGGGAATATTTTTCTTGCAAATACACAAAAGCAAACATTCATAGTAAAGATACAAACTGTCCCTGGACAGAAGATTGGAACTCAGCATATGGTGGCTCAGTGAGTAGCACGAGGGCTCAGTGGTTAATACAAGCTGTGAGCTCTCTCTGTGCTTGTGTACTAGTTCCGGTATATTCTGGCATCCTAATGTCACTTCTGCATGTCCAGGATCAGGAAAGTAGCTTAGAAATATGGAGATACATTGGAGGTCATGTATGAATATCAGTGATATTAGTAATAGTGATCATATTAGCTGCACAGTTTTGCAAGAAACTTATATTGATGACTAAGGCTACATGCACACGACCGAGTGTGCCGGCTCAACGGGGACTGATTGTAGAGCAAAATGTTCTCAGGTGACGCCCAAGTGTCAGTCAGCCCTCATTGACTTCAATAGAGCGGACCATTCTGTTCTGATTTCACAGGTTAGAACTTGGTCTACAACCATTGGAAAAGAACGGAGCATTGGACCCCCATTGGAAGAGCCTTAGTTTGCTCAGTCAAGTGCATGAGACTAAGGAATGTATTAAGTGAATTTGTATCTTGTAGAATTCACACCATGTTGGAGCCTTCTTGGAAGTATATATGCTGGGAATCTGTAATGTATGCCAATGTATAGGTATCCAATGCCACCCATCACTCATAGCACCCATTGTATGAGCGCTATACCAAACTATACCAGCACTACGGAGGGCAAAGGACAATCCTTTGTTATATTTCCAGAGACTGAAGCCCTAAGGACATGATCACCATAAAGGACCGAGAGCTTTCTTGGCACAGACACTGAGTATGGGAAAGAAACGTAAAGCAAACAGAACCACGGTCTTCTGAAGATCCAGAATTTCAGGTTTCCATCATCGTCTGGTTATAGATGGTGCCGGGGATGATTGAGAATAGGGAAGAAGAGCCGGACTCACCCACAACAATAAGATCCTTTGGGCTTTCTACGAAGACAAATACACAATATAATATACAGAATGTATGGACATCGTGTTTGCTGACTGGTGACGGCTGGAGTATAATAGTACTGGGGCATTCAGTATCCATAACCCTACAGACAACATGTAAGTGTGTGCTCACGTCTTACGCTGCTGTGTACACACTTGTCGCCGTTACATTTGCTGTACAGAGACTTTGTAGCGAGAAGGTTTGTTATTTTTGGAGCTTTGCCAGAATGATTGTAGAGAAAACAGCAATAGGATTCTCATGGCCGACATGACACTTGCGTCCTAAACAATAAGGAGAATTACACACATATGTGTATAGGGGACGCTTTATGGCTATTGGGATTTTTAAGGATCATCTCCAACACGAGTGTACATAGAAGTGACCACAGAGTCGATATCAATGGGGTCTCCATTGGTATAATGGCCTATGTTCATGGTTGTATCGTAGGTGTCTATGGTTGCACCTTCCAACCATCCCAGATAGAACTGGGCAGTCTAAGATTTTTGGTGCTGTCCCGTCGGCACAAGGGTTGGGCAGTACATCTTGGATTCGACTCTATAAGTATCCTCCTCTTATAGGTAGGGTTGAGTACAATGGTCAATATGGAAGGCATCAGCTCCCTTCTCCACCAGTCACCTCTGTTGTGGATTCGACACAGGCAGGCATTATGTAATGATGTCCCAGTGGGGAAGGGGGAAGGTAAGAAGTACGTAATCTTTCTAGAATTTTACTGTGTTGGGGCAATATGAGGCCATTATAATACGAGAACACAAAGTAAAGGGCATTATACTGTGTGTAGGCCACAGGGAGGGGCCATTATATTGCACAGGAGCCACAATGGGAACATTATACTGGGTGGGAGCCACGGGGGGGATGTTATACCAGTTGGGGGCCAATGTGGGATGTTATACTGTGTTATACAAGAGACATGATGTAATACTATTTGCCATCTACAAGGGAACATGGTATTGTATTGGGGCATTATGCCATGTGATGACTTTATAATGTGTGGGGCACAAGGGGACTGGGCTGGATCGAAGAGGGAATAGGTGGGGTTAAAGGTATGGCGTCCATGCTAGTGATTTTATCCCTCTTCCTGTCGTCTTCGTTCAGACATATGTCTTAATACATAAAATAACATTTTAATATTTTATCTTCCGGCCACCACATATGAGACTCAACCTATTACTGAAAGGGGTATTCCCACATTGCATACTCACCAGTCTTCACTGCTGTAAAATCTTCTTTCTTCCTGGTTTCTTGCATCATTTGGTGGGCAGGGTTTCACATACAACCTGCCGTTTAGCTCCGCCCCCAAATTTGTGTAGCTCCGCCCTTCACATAGTGTGATCCAATGGGGTGGCTGAAGGGCCTGTGATGTCATCAAAGGTCCTTAAACACTATATGCACAATATTGGACTATGAAGTACAGGCAGGAGCAACTCCATTCTGTGTTACATACAGAGACTGCCTGTCTCTGCCATAATGAACACAATTGAATTAGCTAGCCTGATAACTGGGAGAACAGAAGATGAGTTCAGAAATGAAAGCAGCTCCTCTCCCCTATCTGATAGCAGGGAGGTAGGTCACATGGTGCAGACACAGGAATAGCTAGATACACAGGCTGGCTCCCTGCACTTAGCCCCTCCTCCCTCCCCCCTGAGAGCAGCAGATACATCACTTGACTCATGAGCAGCTAAGCCAGGGCTGTGTCAACAATTAATTGAATAAAGTAAGATAGTGGACACACAAAGCAGTTTTGCTGAAGCAATGTATTTAGGAAAAGTCTTACATTCACATTAACAAGCAGTATAGATAGGATCCTTGTGATGGGACAACCCCTTTAAATGGCTACACTAGATGCCAGAAGGAGGCAAACTACCACATGAAGGTGAATAAAAATTGTATATTTATTAAATCACATGAAAACACATTATAACATACAAAAGAAAATTCAGAAGGGAGAAAAATAATACATCCAAATAAAAGTCATACAAGGTATATGGTGAGTTATTTCTCAGATTGGTCCTATATACATAGGTATAAATAATACAGGGGATGATTTAGCGATGCACACGTTATTTACTGACTACATAAATCTAATGCACGAAGCAAGAGGTTTTGTGGAATAACAATTCTTTGAATATTAGCAGGTAGTTATAGCAAAGTGTTACATATAAGGAAGATAAAGGCATAATCATACACCCAAAAAACAATTTGTAAGAATATATGGACCTTAAAGCATTGTGGATATACAGTGTTGGCCAAAAGTATTGGCACCCCTGCAATTCTGTCAGATAATACTCGTTGTCTTCCAGATAATGATTGCAATCACAAATTCTTTGGTATCATCTTCATTTAATTTGTCTTGAATGGAAAACCACAAAAAGAATTGTCAAAAAGCCAAATTGGATATAATTCCACAGCAAACATAAAAAAGGGCGTGGACAAAAGTATTGGCACTGTTTGAAAAATCATGTGATACTTCTCTAATTTGTGTAATTAACAGCACCTGTTACTTACCTGAGGCACCTAACAGGTGGTGGCAATAACTCAATCACACTTGCAGCCAGTTGAAATGGATTAAAGTTGACTCCACCTCTGTCCTGTGTCCTTGTGTGACCACATTGAGCATGGAGAAAAGAAAGAAGACCAAAGAACTGTCTGAGGACTTGAGAAGCAAAATTGTGAGGAAGCCTGAGCAATCTCAAGGCTACAAGTCCATCTCCAAAGACCTGAATGTTCCTGTGTCTACCGTGCGCAGTGTCATCAAGAAGTGTAAAGCCCATGGCCCTGTGGCTAACCTCCCTAGATGTGGACGCAAAAGAAACATGGACGAGAGATTTCACTGCAAGATTGTGCGGATGGCGGATAAAGAACCTCGACTAACATCCAAACATGTCCAAGCTGCCCTGCAGTCCGAGGGTACAACAGTGTCACCCCGTACTATCCAGTGTCAGCGTCTGAATGAGAAGGGACTGTATGGTAGGAGACCCAGGAAGACCCCACTTCTTACCCACAGACATAAAGCCAGGCTGGAGTTTGCCAAAACTTACCTGAGAAAGCCAAAACCGTTCTGGAAGAATGTTCTCTGGTCAGAGGAGACAAAAGTAGGAAAAGGCCTCAACATAGAGATTACAGGAAAAAAGAGAAGAAGACGCCCCCTACAGTCAGACATGGCGGAGGTCCCTGATGGTTTGGGGTTGCTTTGCTGCCTCTGGCACTGGACTGCTTGACCGTGTGCATGGCATTATGAAGTCTGAAGACGACCAACACATTGTGCAGCATCATGTAGGGCCCAGTGTGAGAAAGCCGGGTCTCCCTCAGAGGTCAGGGCTCTTCCAGCAGGACAAGGACCCAAAACACACCAGGTCAGCACTAGAAAATGGTGGTGAGAGAAAGCCCTGGAGACTTGTAAAGTGGCAGCAATGAGTCCAGCCCTGAATCCCATAGGACACCTGTGGGGGAGGGGGAGAGATCTCTTGGTGGCAGTTTGGAGAAGGCCCCCTTCACATCTCAGGGGGGACCGTGAGCAGGAGCCAAAGAAGAAGGGTCTAAGATTCCAGCAGAGCCTTGTAAGAAACTCATTGCTGGTTACCTGAAGCGGTTGTGCGCAGTTATTGTGTCTATAGGTTGTGCTGCCAAGTATTAGGCTGAGGGCGCCAATACTTCTGTCCCGCCCATGTTTGGAGTTTTGTGTAAAATGATCAATGATGTGACTTTTTTTCATTCTCTTTTGTGTTTTTTCATTGCAAGCAAAATAAATGAAGAAATTACCAAAGAGTTTGTGCTTGTAATCATTATCTGGGGGACAGCGAGGATTATCTGACAGAATTGCAGGGGGGCGATACTTTTGGCCAACACTGTATCTATCTGCAGGGCTGGGGTGATATACTGTGGTTTGGTAACAGTAACCTATCTATCTGCAGGGCTGATATGCTGGTGCTGATGACAGATTCACTTTAATAGGACTACGCAAGGACGCCCTAAAGGAATCTTTCGGGATAACTGTAAAACCCAGGGGTGGCCAGGGTACGGTGTAAAATTAAAGAAAGTGAGGCTTACCTACCCCTGGTTTTCTATTTGCGCGGCACATTCCCTGTTCCCTCCGATGCCTGCAATGTTCGGGTTGAAAAGTCCATAGATATAGGTGATCACTGTGGCCTCAAGAAACACAACATTGAGTTCCGGTGATGTATCAGCAGTGACATATCCTGGGAAATTTGGGACAAAAAGTGACCACCCGTGTGCGTCTTCTGCCTGCATGTCCAACTTTGCGTCCGGGTAAAAAAAATGGTTTCTGCATGGACAGGCAGAAGACGCTCACGGGTGGTCACCTTTGCAAACCTATTCAAGTGAATGGGTTAGAAAACTGACCTCTGGGTTTCCAACTCCTGTCCAGTTTCTCAGGGCAGAAGACGGAAGACGTTCGGATTACACAAACTGGATGACAAGCGCAGGTGTGACCCCGCCCTCATCTGTTTGTCTTCATTTTTCAATCCATTTGAAAAAGGTGCGGTGCTATATTTTGGAAGACGGCAGCCATGTGTATTTACAATGCAGGAAAATCCCTTCACAGTTGATGGTAACCAGTGTAAAAGAACTTTCCTAAAACTGGCACTGCGCTAGTTAAATGGTTATTCCTATAATGCAATGTATATTATCTTGCTAATAAAACCACAGACGCTACAAGAACTTTTTCTGAAACCGCCGTCCTTCAGTTTACGTAGCAGACTACTGACTTCCTGTTGGGGTGACCGCCATCACAGCAAGGTAACCACATGTACCAAAGTGGTCAAACTGATTGAAATCACACCAAAAAAAAACTCCATTAAAATTATTGCAACACATAAATGCAAGTCTTCTAATGAAGCAACTCGCTATCTCAGTGATGACAGCACATGGAGGGGGGGTCACCCAGTATTTAAGAGGACTGAGGAGGGTATGAGGTTTTTAAGGAAGGCATATCACACAGTCTATAGATAGAAAAGAACAGGGGGAGAGTAAATCGCACAGGCTGTGCATCTGTGTACAGAGGGAGGAGAGAATGGGCTGGAGGAGGCTGATCAGCGATAAACCAGGACAGGAATGAAACTGTGCAATGTCCTGGACACAAACCTCACATGTCACATGTATTACTGGTGGGGCCGTTTTAAAAATTGGTGGGTAGAGTGCAAAGGTTTCATAAGTGCCCCCCCCCCTCCATCACCACCACTTAGAAATGATAATTATAATGACCCCACATAGTATAATGCCTCCTTAGTGACCCCATACAATATAATGCTCACCAAACAGTGCAAAAATTCCCTCTCTAGTTGTCCCTAAAAATTCATGCCCCTCCAGTTTCCCCCATGGTATGGATCAAACAAAGAAAAAACACATAATACTCACCTTTCTCCTATCCCATGTCCTCTTCTCTCTCTACAGCTTCAGGGATCAATGGCTGGGATGTAACTGATGACACCAAATCAGGGCGCAGACTAGAGTTGTGATATGGTAGATACAGGGGGACAGCACTCTAAATGCAGGACCATCCCGCTGTCCCAAGGGGTCCTGGTGCCAGTATACAGATGACCCTATGGCTAAAGCGGACGCGATTATTGGGAGGAATATATTCCAAGGACAGAAGTCTGAAACTAGGAGAAGGAAGCAAAGTGTATACTAGGGAATCGAATAAGGATACTGTATAGTAACATATAACAGGGCAATTCTGGTGCAGGGGATCTCCCTTAGAGGAGGCCACCGGAATTATTAAGAGGCCAGAACCATTTAACAATTGTGAGGTATCTCCTGTCTGCGGAGGATTGGATTAAGATTGGCGTAAGGAATCTTCAGTTTTAATAAATTGTCCCCATTGTTTATGATCCATCATGGACCAGGGTCGTGCGCTATGAGTAACATGGAGCTGGGAATAAGCCCTAAGTCTCTCTTTGGAGCCAAAAGCCAGAGTGGACTACGGCAGAAGGGAAAAGGAAAAAAACTTTCTATATATTCCCCATTCCTTTTGTAGCCATTAGAGATAAGCGAGTACTCCCGTTTCGAATAGCACGCACCCATAGGAATGAATGGAAGCGGCCGGCACGCAGACTTTGCCGGCCACTTAACCCCGTGCATGCCGGCTGCGCCCATTCATTCCTATGGGTGCGTGCTATTCGAATCGGGAGTTTCAAATAGTACTCGCTCATCTCCAGTAGCTCAAAAAAACGCAACAAAATGCAACAAAAAAAGCAAGGTGGGGCCTCAGCCTTAATCCTGGAGATCGAGGCAATGGCAGAACAATATGCAATCCTTATTAACCTTTAGTTTGCTGGTTCCAAAGTTCTTGCTTTGCTCTATAATATAATACAGAATATTCACAGCAAATCCTATGTCGCCATTCGCCCCTGTCTGCGCAGGAGATTTCGCCGCTCGCTCGGCACTAACATTAACACCATTTCCATAAATATTTGTGCAGCTCGCAGCATTGCAGGCTCCACTGTGTATAGGTGAGAAGTGCACTTTGATCCTTCACAAAAATCCAGTTTCCCAGCTGATGCCGACTACACAAATGAGGGGACATGTCCTTTCATAAAGAGCACACGTAAATGCGTGTAAGTATGAAAGGAAAACCCTGCAGGCATATTAGTACAGCGACCGCTCTGCACAAGACAAATGAGCTCGGGTTTAGTTGCTGTTCTGTGTGCTGTCGCCCGCCTCCTGCTTTATACAGCAGCAGGGATCACATCCCACAGCAAATATATGTACATGCTGTATATTCTATACTGTATAATGGGAGTATGTGGATGGCTGCCTGCTGAACCTGTGCACCGTGCAAATCGCCTGTCACTATAGAAGAGGAAGTGCTGGCCCTGAGGAGTGTGCAACCAGAACCTGCACCCCTGCACCAAGATGGACCCTATGGAAAGGCAAATTGGGCAATGTACATGTGTATACATAGAGATAGAGAATGAAGGAAATAATGATTTGATCCCTTGCCGATTTTGCAAGTTTGCAAACTCACAGAGACAAGAACAGTCTATAATTTTTTGGCTAGATTCATTTTAACAGCGATAGATAGGATATCAAAAATAAAATCCGGCAAACTATTTCCCCAGTAGTTGGACACTAAAAAGCGTACCAGTTGGGATTGAACCAGATTCAACCAGAATTTGCAAAAAGTTTTGGGATTGACCTGAACCCAAAAGTTTGAGTGTCTCTTCAGACTCCAGAGCATAATAGGTGGATGCCATTTTTCTCCTCTTTTGGGCATCCTCGTGGTCTCCAGCAGCCCCTCGTTGTCCTCTTCCAGTCTCTTAGGTGACATCATGCACCCATGGACACCCCAGAAGAACGATTCTTACTATTTTCCGTTTACAGCCACAGGACCCCCATTCACTGGACGTTTTGCCTTGATCACACCATTCTCAATATATCCTCCATACCACTGCACCAATAAAACCCATGTGGTCGGCCATTTTTTTTAACATACCGACATGACCAATGACCAAGCTGTTTAAAGATGAATAGATGTTCCTGTTCTAATATAAATTTACACTGAAACAGTTCCATAGAAACCTTCCACAACTATGAGTGGGTATGGCTAAGACTACTCAGGGATTCTGGCTGCCACTCCTGTTGTGCCACCAAAGATTGCAGGGTCGCCTTGTCACTCTTTCACACGTTAGTGAATAGAGTTGCATTGCAATTCCAGGAATTCTAGTTGCAAAAAAAATCTAATATTGCACTACTTTTTTGCAACAGTCGCAGCAACCTCGGGTAATGAATGAAGGAATCACTGGGCAACATGGCGAACGTTGGTTACATGACGGGAGTTGTGGCCAAAATCCCCATGTATCCCTAGCCCAGTGGTTCTTAACCAGGGTTCGATTGCACCCTAGACCCTATGCACGGTTCATTTTGTGCACCAGTAAAAAAACATAGACCTATGTCTTGAATTTGGAAATAAACCATATTTGAGTTATCACTAAAGAAGGGTTCGGTGAATGTGCAGATGAAACTGGTGGGTTCGGTACCTCAAACAAGGTTCAGAACCACTGCCCTAGCCTTAGTGCCTCTATAGTAGCCATTCAGTGGCCACTTTATACTGCAATTTATTGTTTAAAGCTGCACAAACAAGACCAGTAAGTCAGGCAGAACTCCGGGGTGTGACGAATTAGTAAGTACCTAGGTAATCCGTCACTTCACTTACATTAGGATCACAATAGCCCTCGACTCTCTGTCGTTCGGGTCCAAGGTTACTCGTAGACACCTGCAGGTTCCCTAGACTATAATGGGGTCTGCAGGGTGTTAGTTGGGTTTCCACCGCTTACCGGAAGATTTTAGATGCAACCTAGCCTTACAAATTTGGCACAAGGTTGCCATGATAACAAACCAGCTTACCCTGGTCATACTCGTAAACGTTCCCCAAGGATCACAGATATCATTGTCACTGCTAGCGATTAGAGATGAGCGGAGAATATTCGATCCCTTTGCATAGTTATTGGTGTAATCGGTCGAATACCACGCGGTAAACATTCGATTCCCCTCCCACCTTCCCTGGCGCTTTTTTTTTTTTTTTTTGCACCAAAAACTATGCAGGGGAGGTAATCGATGGAATATACTCGCTCATCTCTAATAGCGATGTTTTCTGCATTAAAGGGGTTTTCCCATGGAAGGAAGTTATCCATAGGACTTGCAGATCAGCAGAGGTTCAGCCGCTCACACCCCCGCTGATCAGGAGAACAGGGTATATTTGTCCCCCTTTCTGAATGGAGGGGAGGTCGGACAGCGCGCTCAGCTCCATTTATTACAATGGACGTGCCAGAGATAGCTGAAGTACAGCATCTGCAAATAAAAATAGACATACTCACCTCTCCATGGCGCTTCAGTCTCCGCGTTTGCTCCTCTTTCTGTCCGGTGCTGAGACTCGCCATGCCAGAAGCAGAGAGGCTCGCAAGACCAATGGTAAGGAACTGGTAACGTATGTGAGTGACATCACCGATCCCTCTCCAGCAACCTGTGAGGTCACTGATTGGTCCCAGTGGTCATCTGATCTGTGAGTACCGGCATCAGAAGGTAAGGGGACCGGAACGGGACAATGGAGCACCAGGGGTAGGTAAGTAAGACTTGTTTTTTTTTTTTTAAAGGGTTAAAACTGTCATTGGCTTTCTGGAAATTGGGTTGAAAACCAATGCTGCCCCCATTCCATTCTCCATGGGACTTGTACGTGGGACTATTCTGCATCATTCTATGACAGGGTGCTACTTTCTTCCATGCAGGTGGGTTATTCGGGGACTTGGTGACTTTCTTTTGAGCCCCTCAGCTCGGTGAAGCCGTACAAGCAGATGTTGAGGAGCGGAGTTGTGACATTGCGTCGGCTGGTCTTCTCGCCTCAGGCGGTCGGGGAGGGAGTGGAAGGACGGCTCATTTCTCTGAGCCTCAAGTACCAAATTCTTGCTGACAAGAACACTGAAGACTAGATTCATTACAGTGTTATTGTTCTGCCATGTGAACTGAAGCCTGCACTAACTTGAGGCATGTCTTATTATATAGACAATACTGAGAATCCGCAGCCACTTACTCCTGGGAGGAAAGCTGGACTTGCTGATGACTTGACTGAAGCCTGGACTTTTACTGACGGACTGTGGAGGAAGGATTTATTCTATATAGTCCAGTCTCGGATGACAGCAACATCATCATTGCAATGGAAGGTCCGATCACATCTGGGCCCTGTACTTGCAATTTAGTAGGTCCCCCTACCAAAGGGGTAGGGAACGTACAGCTCTCCAGTTGTTGCAAAACTACAACTCCCAGCATGCATACTGGCTCTGCTGTTCTGGGAACTCCCATGGAAGTGAATGGAGCATGCTGGGAGTTGTAGTTTCACAGCAGCTGGAAAGCCAAAGGTTCCCTACCCCTACCCTACCACATACTTGTATATGAACAGCAAACAGGTTACATGCAAGAAGACAACTATATGTATTGTCCAAATGCAGATCTGTGATATCGGATAGCATAGGATCGAACTGACCCACCGGAGAGCAGATGACTCCTTATATTGACCCCTGACCAGATCCCATACCCCCTGCACAAACGGTGCATGGTGCACTGTACATCACTGTCCTACATATAGAAATGCAGCATACAGCACATCAGACAGCCTATGCATCCATATCATTACCTGGGTAGGTCACTATTTCACGAGCTGGAAATTTCCTCCATACTACAGGACTGCAAACTGCCAGTAATACTAATCGGATGTAGCAGAGCTGAGTGTGGGTGGAAATGTGGAGTATCAAAGCTGCGTGTGTGGAGGGAAAGGTGGAAAAACAGAACTGAGTGTGTGGTGGGAAAGTTGGAGGTAGTAGAGCTGAGTGTATACTTGCAGGGAGGAAACAAAATAGCAGAGTACAAGGAACATGCAAATAAGTTATTGGTGGAAAAAGAAAAACTTGCTGCAGCGCCACCCTTTGGAAGGTAACTCTGTATAGATCATTGCCTGCTTTTCTAGAGACATTGTCTGGAATTAAAGCAAAACCAGAATTTCTCGTCCAAAAGGAAGAGACCCATCTGCAGAAAGCGGTTTCAGGCTTTTTGCCTCTCATCAATGCAATGCTGGAGAGTGACTTGGCTCAGGGAGAGGTCATGGAGCTTCCGAAGGTTGGCACTACAGTAAGTTTTTCTTTTTCCATCAAGGATAATTTATTTGCATTCCTTTTCCAGAATTCCTAGTAGATGATGTATGGTCTGGCTACTCTACACATCACAAGGTGCCCTGCAAAGGCATTGATCTATAGCGAGTTTCCTTCCGAAAGGTGGAGCTAGAGTAAGCTTCCCTTTTTCTATCAAGGACTTATTTGTATATTGTATATTCCTTTCCCAGAATTCCTAATAGAGCATGAATGGTCTATAAGACTCTAAACAGCACCAGGCGGTCTGTAATGGTGACATCTCCCTAAGGAGGAGTGCAGGTAAATGCAATCATTTGTGTAAATGCTGCAGGCTTTCTGTATTGGTTTGCAAATGGAAAACCTGCCACCATGTAGAAGAAACAGCAACAAATCGACATGCTGCAGAAATTTTCCAACCAGAAATGTACCTACAGTGCAGATTTCAGAATCACATCATGTCACTTTCCGGCAATGTGAGGAGTGATAGTCACTGTCAAAGCTGCAGCAAAATCTGCAGGATAACAATATTGCAGATTGGTTCCAATAAAGTGAACTGTGTAATGAGCTCACATCAGTGTAAAGACTTCACGGAGACCTTCAGGGCCACTGAATATTCAGGCGAGCACCTAAATGTCCCAGATTTAGGAAACAAAGTCTCAGTTTGTGTAAGGAGAAAATACTTGTCTGATCCCGGGAATGTCGCTCACACATTACAGGGATTAGGATAAAAAACAGAAACATCCCCGGTCAGACCATGGTGTGGGATTGTCCATTGTCCATACTGAAGGAGACCAATGTGTGATACAACATATCAATAGGTGTTATATACATGTCATACAACACAGCAATACATGTTATATACTATTGTGTGATACAACATATCAGTAGGTTTTATACACCACAACATATTGATACGTGTTATATACTATTATGTAACACCACATAACAATCTATCTTATAGCAATGTGTGGTCAATGATATCAATACATGTTATATGATACAATATTGTCTATGTATTCCAAACAGAAATAATATGATACAGACAGAATGTAGTTTTGTGCCATTTGCTGATGTCACGTCCAGAGGCGGCGGGAGCTCTGTAGTGAGGAGAGAGGATTTCTATGTCCCACATGTCTCAGTCCTCAGCGGCCTCGCTCTGTGACTTTATGGGGTTGACAGATTGACGGCTGAGCTGCTGCGACTACTAGACACATCCAATTCACACTAACAGGTCACCTGTCATAAAGTGACATCTAGTAAAGGTGACATCATATGACCAGGGAACGTGGAAGTGTAACACCTGAAATCAGGAGGAGGGGGGACATATTCTATCTATCTATCTATCTATCTATCTATCTATCTATCTATCTATCTATCTATCTCCTATCTATCTATCTATCTCCTATCTATCTATCTATCTATCTATCTATCTCCTATCTATCTATCTATCTATCTATCTATCTATCTATCTATCTATCTCCTATCTATCTATCTATCTATCTATCTATCTCCTATCTATCAATCACTATCTATCTATCTATCTATCTCCTATCTATCTATCTATCTATCTATCTATCTATCTATCTATCTATCTATCTCCTATCTATCTATCTCCTATCTATCTATCTATCTATCTATCTATCTATCTATCTATCTATCTCCTATCTATCTATCTCCTATCTATCTATCTATCTATCTATCTATCTATCTATCTATCTCCTATCTATCTATCTATCTATCTATCTATCTATCTATCTATCTATCTCCTATCTATCTATCTATCTATCTATCTATCTATCTATCTATCTCCTATCTATCTATCTATCTATCTATCTATCTATCTATCTCCTATCTATCTATCTATCTATCTATCTATCTATCTATCTCCTATCTATCTATCTATCTATCTATCTATCTCCTATCTATCTATCTATCTATCTATCTATCTATCTATCTATCTCCTATCTATCTATCTATCTATCTATCTATCTATCTATCTCCTTTCTATCTATCTATCTATCTATCTATCTATCTATCTATCTATCTATCATCTTGTCTCATTTCTGAGTTGTCCAGACTCAGTAGATATCATTCAGACTAAATAATAAAATCCTGGTTTTCATCCTCGAGCATCGGACATCGCAGGTTGCTGGACTTCTCCTATAGGTGGTTGTTCCAAACTGGTGAGGGCAGAGACAGATCCAGTAATGTAAGTGCTGCATGCAGAATTCAGTGTACACATGTACCGTACTTTACCATAACCTGCTGCAGCGAGACATCTTATCACAGCACATAACAAAAAACCATTAAAAGATTGAGACAAGTTAAAATTCCATAGCACAGTGTAAGTAAGGTGGTAAGTGTCAAGCTGAACTTTGCTATATCTGCTAGAGAACAAGGTGATGGGGTGCTGGCCCAGGTATATTGTGGGAAGTCTATAGGGCGCCCCCACTTCTGTGCACCCCACTATTACAGCCATTTCGTATGGCTCCAAATGACTCCAGGAAACACCAGAATCTAATAAAGCTGAATGTGACAATGACATTATTCTAGATTTATAAAATGGCGAATTTCTAAAAACTCTATTTTGCAAACTTGAGCGGCGGTCGAAGACGTAATCCTAACCTGGGAAGGAATGGAGCCGATTTCTGGGGATGAAAGGGTTCATTGCAGAATTTCAATGCTGGTCAATTATTAGAAGTGCGCCTATGTTTCAGAATATAATAAAATGTTACACTCTGAAAGCCTGCCACTTATTCTTTGTTATCGAGCACAGCTGTATAACTTATGTGGGAGGGAGAGAAAAAACGCAAACGCAGAAGGGAATATGTGTTATATTGTAAAGTAATCCAGTTCTGCGGCTTCACGTGGCGCAGGTACCTGATGATTGGAACGCAGGATCGCACGAATACTTGGATTTTTTTTTTTTTTTAGCCCATGACCTTTATGTGCCCTGAGAGTTCTATAGGTTCTATTATAGAGAAACTGTGCAACCTAGTGGCAGCGACGTGTAACTGCAAGGGATTTCTGCAAGCGGAGGAGACCCTGCACTGAGCACATCTGCCCAGAAAACGCACCTTAGATACAAAATCTTACTCCTGTCTATTTTATATTATTGCTTTTTTTATTGTGCTCAAGAACTATGAGGTTGCATGTTGAGTAGGAATGCAGAAAATACTTCTTAAAGGGGCAGCACCAACATTATTATACTGTGACCCATCCACAGGATAGGCCATAGGTATCAGATCTGACTTGGTCCCGCACCAATCAAAGCTACTGCACTGGATGGGACTGGACAAGTTTCTATGCAAGTAATAGGTGCGGACCTGCAGTAACCACCACTATACGCAGGTATATACCTATACACGACTTCCAGCCCTGTCCATAACAGGAGGCAGCCGCATCTGCAGGTCGCTGTGGTGTTGGACCCCCAGATATCAAAGACTTTTCCTGAAGGAAGGTCATCACTCTTGGGGTCATAAAACCCCTTTAATAGCACATAGGACACATGAACATCATAGAGGTGACGTCTCCACTCAAAATCCCCTCTATGACCCCAGCTCAGTACACTTTATAGAGTTATTTAGGGTTGTTTTACAAACATAACTTATCCCCTATCCACAGGATCAACCACTGGGACCCCTCCGAGCGGGCCCCATACCTAGCTATTAAATGGACCCCACATCATATAACGCCCCTATACTGTCATCCACACAGTATAAAGCCTCCTTTAGCATAGAACGCCCCTTTAATGGTCCTTGCATCATATAAAACCTCCCTGACTGTCCCTCGCATGATATAACATTCCCTTTACTCACAGCACATGGTATATTGCCCCTTTATTGGCCCTGGCATGGTATATGCCCCCCATTATGGCTCCATACTTACTACACAGTGTATGGGAGCCATTTCTTGCTTCCCATACAGTAAGTGACCCCTTTACAGGGACTCACATGGTTATTGCTTCCCCAGACTGGCCCCTGAAGAGTGACATTACTCCGGCAGGTAATGGGTAATATTCACTCAGCCCTCCCCCGCTCCTGCCTAGGGCCCCCTCCACTTCAGCTCCAGGTTCTGCAGATGCTGTTCAAATTTTTTGGTGCATGCAAGGTGCGGCCGCCCCCTGCCAGAACACCAGTCTGCTCCTGGGCACCCCTGACCTAAAGACTGACAGCTCCCGGTAAGTGATGGCAACCAGAGAGGAGGACAAGTGCTGGGAAAGACACAACCGTGCCCTAGGATTGGAGTAAAAGCTGATTTTCTCTGCAGCAGGGTTGCACGTTGAAGAAAACAAATTGAGTGTTCACTATGGTAAAGCGTATAAGGGGTTTAGGAGAAATTTGGGTGATGCATCAAAAACTGCAAGTTTGAATCTGGTCTGATTGTAGGTTTCCATGTTCATTCCTATTGTCTTGTATCTGTTCAGAAATGGATTATAAATCATTAACAAGGAATATGTTTGCTTTCACACACCCATTTACATGGACAGAACGGAAACGCAGGTGACAGATGTGCAGGACGTCAGGGAATTGGAAAGAAGAGGCTGCAAGAGCTCCAGTGTTTACACAGGCAAGATGGATACTGAAGGCAAAGTGCGGACTGGAAAATGAGCCCCATTGTAACGGCCCCACCATATATTATATTGGTTACACAATATTGTGATATCAACATAATAGAGGACAATAAAAATACATCCAGGAGAGGAAACTAAGAGCAAGTTCGCATAGAACCTGCCTCCAAATCTGCAAAAATGTTGCAGATTTTGTTGCAGTTTTTTGAGCCAAAGCCAAGACTGGCTACAAAAGGAATGGGGAATATATTGGCTCAAAAAACTGCAGCAAAATCTGCAACAAAAAAAGCTGCGTTTCTGCAACGTGAGGCCTTAACTTTACACTTTGTTTCAAAAACCTGAAGCAGAATTTTTCTGGCTGACAAAAACCTCAATGTGAATTTACTCCTGTTAATAATGGCTATTACCATTATGCTCCCCCCTCCCCTATCCCCATCAATAGTTACCAAGCCTTCCGGTGTCTGTGGAACATCTTCTCCCCTCTTCCTCTCTGCTAGTAGTGGGCAGGATCACTACGCTAGGGAGACGGGGGAGGGGCTAGTAGTGGGCAGGATAACTAGGCTAGGGAGATGGGGGGCTAGTAGTGGGCAGGATCACTAGGCTAGGGAAATGGGGGAAGGTGGGAGGGGCTAATAGTGGGGAGGATCACTAGGCTAGGGAGACGGGGGGCTAGTAGTGGGCAGGATCACTAGGCTAGGGAGATGAGGGAGGGTGGGAGGGGCTAGTAGTGGGCAGGATCACTAGGCTAGGGAGACGGGGTGGAGTGGGAGGGATTAGTAGTGGGCAGGATCACTAAGCTAGGGAGACGGGGTGGGAGAGGCTAGTAATGGGCAGGATCACTAGGCTAGGGAGACGGGGGGGCTAGTAGTGGGCAGGATCACTAGGCTAGGGAGATGAAGGAGGGTGGGAGGGGCTAGTAGTGGGCAGGATCACTAGGCTAGGGAGACGGGGTGGAGTGGGAGGGATTAGTAGTGGGCAGGATCACTAGGCTAGGGAGACGGGGTGGGAGAGGCTAGTAATGGGCAGGATCACTAGGCTAGGGAGACAGGGGATGGGAGGGGCTAGTAATGGGCAGGATCACTAGTCTAGGGAGATGGGGGAGGGTAGTAGGGGCTAGTAATGGGTGGGATAGCTTAGCTAGTGAGACAGAGAGGGGGGAGGGGCAAGTAGTGGGCGAGATAATTTAGCTAGTGTGGAGGGGGAGTGTAATGGAGTGAGAGGGAAGCAGTGTAGAAGTTACACAGGAAACTGCACAGCAGGAAGCTAACACCAAATAAACAAAGGCAGAGGATGCAGCAGCCACCAGAGAAACCCAGTAATTACTCCATACACTGCTAACGGTATATGGGTGTACTTATTAACCCATTACTAGCACTAACAGACCTTTCTTTAAAAAAAAAAAAAAGATTTTCTGCCTGGAAAACCCCTTTAAGTTTTATTACTAATGTATTCTCTGGTCCTCTGAAGCCCTGAAGTTCCATATGAGGAGGGCTGCTGGGGAGGACAGAACTCTCACTCTGCTTCTCCCCTGCAGCCACTCCAACTCTCGGTGACGTCACTGACCCCTCTCTTTCTGGGCCACAGTTGTGTGCATTGCCTTTACATACACAGAGACACAAATGGGGCCAACATTGTACGGGTGCCTTCACACGGTGTAGCGCACTGCTCCTTTAGACATGTATACACGTGTCCGAGCGTGGCGCTTCAAAACAGAGCCCATTGATTTCAATGGGTGCCGATATACACACGCTACCCATTGAAATCAATAGGTAAAAAAGCCTCTGATTACACAGTGCACCCTTTATATACACAATGACCTGTGATACAGACGGAAACACTATTGTGACATGTCTACAACTGAGCATCGAGCACTATTGTGACATCATCCCCAAAGAAATGAGACCATCACACACATACTATTGTGATATCAATGCAATAGCTCATGAGCCTATAGATACACGTGTACATGTCTGTGACAATGAGCATGACCAAGAACAAACGTGACATCATTACGGAAGATAAACTATAAGGGATAGAGATGAGCGAACAGTGTTCTATCGAACACATGTTCGATCGGATATCAGGGTGTTCGCCATGTTCGAATCGAATCGAACACCGCGTGGTAAAGTGCGCCAAAATTCGATTCCCCTCCCACCTTCCCTGGCGCCTTTTTTGCACCAATAACAGCGCAGGGGAGGTGGGACAGGAAGTACGACACTGGGGGCATTGAAAAAAATTGGAAAAAGTCATTGGCTGCCGAAATCAGGTGACCTCCATTTTAGACGAATAGTGGATTTCAAATCCGGGTCATATGAGAATGTGAACTTTGTGACTATGAGACAGGGATAGCTGTACAGGCAGGGATAGCTAGGGATAACCTTTATTTAGGGGGGAATGTTATTAAAAATAACTTTTTGGGGCTCTATCGGGTGTGTAATTGTGATTTTTGTGAGATAAACTTTTTCCCATAGGGATGCATTGGCCAGCGCTGATTGGCCGAATTCCGTACTCTGGCCAATCAGTGCTGGCCAATGCATTCTATTAGCTTGATGAAGCAGAGTGTGCACAAGGGTTCAAGCGCACCCTCGGCTCTGATGTAGGAGAGCCGAGGGTGCACTTGAACCCTTGTGCACCCTCAGCTCTGCTACATCAGAGCCGAGGGTGCGCTTGAACCCTTGTGCACACTCTGCTTCATCAAGCTAATAGAATGCATTGGCCAGCGCTGATTGGCCAATGTATTCTATTAGCCTGATGAAGTAGAGCTGAATGTGTGTGCTAAGCACACACATTCAGCTCTACTTCATCGGGCTAATAGAATGCATTGGCCAGCGCTGATTGGCCAGAGTACGGAACTCGACCAATCAGCGCTGGCTCTGCTGGAGGAGGCGGAGTCTAAGATCGCTCCACACCAGTCTCCATTCAGGTCCGACCTTAGACTCCGCCTCCTCCGGCAGAGCCAGCGCTGATTGGCCGAAGGCTGGCCAATGCATTCCTATGCGAATGCAGAGACTTAGCAGTGCTGAGTCAGTTTTGCTCAACTACACATCTGATGCACACTCGGCACTGCTACATCAGATGTAGCAATCTGATGTAGCAGAGCCGAGGGTGCACTAGAACCCCTGTGCAAACTCAGTTCACGCTAATAGAATGCATTGGCCAGCGCTGATTGGCCAATGCATTCTATTAGCCCGATGAAGTAGAGCTGAATGTGTGTGCTAAGCACACACATTCAGCACTGCTTCATCACGCCAATACAATGCATTAGCCAGTGCTGATTGGCCAGAGTACGGAATTCGGCCAATCAGCGCTGGCTCTGCTGGAGGAGGCGGAGTCTAAGGTCGGACCTGAATGGAGACTGGTGTGGAGCGATCTTAGACTCCGCCTCCTCCAGCAGAGCCAGCGCTGATTGGTCGAGTTCCGTACTCTGGCCAATCAGCGCTGGCCAATGCATTCTATTAGCCCGATGAAGTAGAGCTGAATGTGTGTGCTTAGCACACACATTCAGCTCTACTTCATCAGGCTAATAGAATACATTGGCCAATCAGCGCTGGCCAATGCATTCTATTAGCTTGATGAAGCAGAGTGTGCACAAGGGTTCAAGCGCACCCTCGGCTCTGATGTAGCAGAGCCGAGGCTGCACAAGGGTTCAAGTGCACCCTCGGCTCTCCTACATCAGAGCCGAGGGTGCGCTTGAACCCTTGTGCAGCCTCGGCTCTGCTACATCAGAGCCGAGGGTGCGCTTGAACCCTTGTGCACACTCTGCTTCATCAAGCTAATAGAATGCATTGGCCAGCACTGATTGGCCAGAGTACGGAATTCGGCCAATCAGCGCTGGCCAATGCATTCTATTAGCCCGATGAAGTAGAGCTGAATGTGTGTGCTAAGCACACACATTCAGCACTGCTTCATCACGCCAATACAATGCATTAGCCAGTGCTGATTGGCCAGAGTACGGAATTC
Organism: Leptodactylus fuscus; assembly: GCF_031893055.1. Classification (NCBI taxonomy): domain Eukaryota; kingdom Metazoa; phylum Chordata; class Amphibia; order Anura; family Leptodactylidae; genus Leptodactylus; species Leptodactylus fuscus. Next base: position 8,719,088 of record NC_134267.1, on the reverse strand, counting down.
GGCCAATCAGCGCTGGCTCTGCTGGAGGAGGCGGAGTCTAAGATCGCTCCACACCAGTCTCCATTCAGGTCCGACCTTAGACTCCGCCTCCTCCAGCAGAGCCAGCGCTGATTGGCCGAATTCCGTACTCTGGCCAATCAGCACTGGCTAATGCATTGTATTGGCTTGATGAAGCAGTGCTGAATGTGTGTGCTTAGCACACACATTCAGCTCTACTTCATCGGGCTAATAGAATGCATTGGCCAATCAGCGCTGGCCAATGCATTCTATTAGCGTGAACTGAGTTTGCACAGGGGTTCTAGTGCACCCTCGGCTCTGCTACATCAGATTGCTACATCTGATGTAGCAGTGCCGAGTGTGCATCAGATGTGTAGTTGAGCAAAACTGACTCAGCACTGCTAAGTCTGCATTCGCATAGGAATGCATTGGCCAGCCTTCGGCCAATCAGCGCTGGCTCTGCCGGAGGAGGCGGAGTCTAAGGTCGGACCTGAATGGAGACTGGTGTGGAGCTATCTTAGACTCCGCCTCCTCCAGCAGAGCCAGCGCTGATTGGTCGAGTTCCGTACTCTGGCCAATCAGCACTGGCCAATGCATTTCTATGGGGAAAAGTTAGCTTGCGAAAATCGCAAACTGACAGGGATTTCCATGAAATAAAGTGACTTTTATGCCCCCAGACATGCTTCCCCTGCTGTCCCAGTGTCATTCCAGGGTGTTGGTATCATTTCCTGGGGTGTCATAGTGGACTTGGTGACCCTCCAGACACGAATTTGGGTTTCCCCCTTAACGAGTTTATGTTCCCCATAGACTATAATGGGGTTCGAAACCCATTCGAACACTCGAACAGTGAGCGGCTGTTCGAATCGAATTTCGAACCTCGAACATTTTAGTGTTCGCTCATCTCTAATAAGGGATACTATTGTGAGATCACAGACACAGATCTGGCTCCTCTACTTTAATCTGCAGTCATACTTATTGTGACCAGCAGGTGACAGCATTGCTCAGTTATGGGTGTGACGATTGGAATGAAATTTGGCACATAGATAGTTTGTAACCTCAATTAAAATATCGGCTACTTTTTATCGCGGTAAATGACATGGCTTCACGACTGTTATGAATTTATGTTCACATACTATATTACACTTCTCTTGGCTGCAGCTTATCTCAGAGAGATAACAGACCTGGCAGAAACTATGTAAACACTCAGCTAACCCTCAGTGGATTGTGTACATGCATTTGCATATTATCTGACCTGCTCCAGGCTGACACAATGGATGAGAAAACACCTTTAATCCAAATTGGCAGTTTGCTACTTTTAAATATGCCTGGAAAAAGAAAATCTAATTTGTTGCAAGCAATGAGAGCTCTGAAGGAAGCCAGAAGTCACAGAGTTCTCCTCAAGCGGAGCTGAGGGGGATCATCGGCGCCAACAACACACTCATTATATGCCATCGCAGCGAGCTGCTGAGATGCCAGAACAATCATGGGCACAGCGCAAAGAACGAGTTCAGCAGCAGGCTACACTGTGAGTTTTTGTAGGGCTACTGATTGATTCTAACTATTCAGTGAGCATTGCACCTAGAATATTGCAGACAATGCAATACATCCATATGGATGGCGGCTGTAGTTCAATAGTTAACGTCAAGTAGCGCTGCTACAAAAAGTCACATTGCAGCCCAGGCAGTAGATGCAGTATAACGGTGAACACTAGAGGGCAGACACTGATAATAAAACAACCAGAACCTAAAATCACACAGAATTCTAAGATCAACTTTATTAAAACACCAAAAAATGGAACATAACACTAATGACTAAAATATTACAAATTGTATTAATAAATATAAATATATACAACGATAAAGGACAAATACCGACAGACAGAATAAGGTCCGAACCAAAGGCAAAGAAATGCTCAGTAATAAAGGATAGCGCAAAAAACAAGTAAATTACACAATCAGCAAGGTATGATATGCTCTGTGTGTACAGTGACCAGATAGATGTATCTAAGAATAACAAATAATATAAGTGATACAAACGTCAGTGCTTGAATAGGCAAAAAAGTGTCAGTATAAGAGGTGTCATTAAGCACAATGCATGAGATACGTTCTATCACTGAAGGCAGTAGATATAAAGGCAGCAGTACAAAGAGAAAGTAAGTGAGCAAACATAGCCATGATCGTGGAGTGTACAGCAATGTCTTACAGGGACAGACCCCCCCCCCCCCTTCCCCTATGCGTGTTTCGGCTGTGCAGTGCCTTCCCCTGGGGACCCCCGGTCCTGCTCCTGGTAGAGCAGTAAGCCAAAGGCTGTACTTATCTCCGGCTTGTAGGTCACAGGTGTGTGCCACCCCTCCTAGCCCATAATACATTTACAACCGGGACCGCGGGACATGTCACCGGAATCGTGAATGTCCCGCGGATATCGGGACGGTTGGGAGGTATGTTATAGTTAGGAAATAGCCGGACTCCAAGATCATAAAAATAAGTGACCAAAGTGGATTGTTTATTCCATGAACAGTCTATCTATCTATCTATCTATCTATCTATCTATCTATCTATCACCTATCTATCTATCTATCTATCTTCTATCTATCTATCTATCTATCTATCTATCACCTATCTATCTATCTATCTATCTATCTTCTATCTATCTATCTATCTATCTATCTATCTCCTATCTATCTATCTCCTATCTATCTATCTATCTATCTATCTATCTATCTATCTATCTATCACCTATCTATCTATCTATCTATCTATCTATCTATCTCCTATCTATCTATCTCCTATCTATCTATCTATCTATCTATCTATCTATCTCCTATCTATCTATCTATCTATCTATCTATCTATCTATCTATCCTATCTATCTATCTATCTATCTATCTATCTATCTATCTATCTATCTATCTATCTATCTATCTCCTATCTATCTATCTATCTATCAATCATCTATCTATCTATCTATCTATCTATCTATCATCTATCTATCTATCTATCTATCTATCCTATCTATCTATCTATCTATCATCTATCTATCTATCTATCTATCTCCTATCTATCTATCTATCTATCTATCTATCTATCTATCTCCTATCTATCTATCTATCTGCTATCTATCTATCTATCTCCTATCTATCTATCTATCTATCTATCTATCTATCTATCTATCTATCTATCCTATCTATCTATCTATCTATCTATCTATCTATCTATCTATCTATCTCCTATCTATCTATCTATCTATCTATCTATCTATCTATCTATCATCTATCTATCTATCTATCTATCTATCTATCTATCTATCTATCATCTATCTATCTATCTATCTATCTATCTATCCTATCTATCTATCTATCTATCATCTATCTATCTATCTATCTATCTCCTATCTATCTATCTATCTATCTATCTATCTATCTCCTATCTATCTATCTATCTATCTATCTATCTATCTATCTATCTATCATCTATCTATCTATCTATCTATCTATCTATCTATCTCCTATCTATCTATCTATCTTCTATCTATCTATCTATCTATCTATCTATCTCCTATCTATCTATTTATCTAGTAGAAAAAAATGCAAAAGCAGCACAGCATACAAACCAGGTGCAAAGCCAAACTGGAAGGTGGCTAATCTTCAACTTTATATAGAAAATGGAAAAAAATGGCAGCACTCCAATATTTAGAAAAAGTGTGGGTTTATTCCAAGCAGCGACGTTTCGGTTCTTATCTGAATCTTATCTATCTATCTATCTATCTATCTATCTATCTATCTATCTTTCTTTCTTTCTTTCTTTCTTTCTTTCTTTCTTTCTTTCTTTCTTTCTATCTATCTATCTCCTATCTATCTATCTATCTATCTATCTATCTATCTATCTCCTATCTATCTATCTATCTATCTATCTATCTATCTATCTATCTCCTATCTATCTATCTATCTATCTCCTATCTATCTATCTATCTATCTATCTATCTATCTATCTCCTATCTATCTATCTATCTATCTATCTATCTCCTATCTATCTATCTATCTATCTATCTATCTCCTATCTATCTATCTATCTATCTATCTATCTATCTATCTATCTATCTCCTATCTATCTATCTATCTATCTATCTATCTATCTATCTATCTATCTATTTATCTCCTATCTATCTATCTATCTATCTATCTATCTATCTATCTCCTATCTATCTATCTATCTATCTATCTATCTATCTCCTATCTATCTATCTATCTATCTATCTATCTATCTATCTATCTATCTATCCATCCATCTATGGTATATCACTATATAACTATCAGCTATCTCTCCATCTTTATACTTCCAATCATAAATCTTCATGTCAATTAGAAGATCACTTATTTACTATCAATGTCCCTTTAAGACGACCTCCCGATAACGATATTCCCACATATAAATTATTCACATGACTAATGCGCAGTCCGCAGACTTTATTTTACAGCCAGGTCTTTGATTAAGGTTCATTACTTTTTCATTTCTTGAAAGCATTCCCTCATAGACATGAATAAGACATTTCTGCTATGTCTTCCAGTCTCCTTATGTCCTCACAACAGCAGAAGTGAAGCTCGGATGACGTTGCTTCCATTAAGAATCATGAGAAGTGAATCCCGTATTGGATCTTACCAATGAATGAGATGTCATTTAGTAGCTGTGCTCCTTAGGGCCTGTGCACACAGGCATATTATTGTGTTGTATGGCCTGAACGCTGCCTTATTATGGCACCTAGAGAATTATATGGAACCATATTGTACCTCTATATATCTTACAGACAGAGGAAGGTGTTTGGATGGTACGGTGGTGGAGTGGCCCACCTCCAGGTGTTCAGGATTACTGTGGACCCTCTGTGTCACTCAACCAGTTTGGCTCTGGCCTATTCCTAAAGGAGTTGTCTAAGGAGCCTCCTTGGAATTTACATTTTTACCCCATATGGGGATGTAAACATTGCGGCATTGGGACCACCAGGCCGCTACCTCTTGGAGTGGTCCCAATGTTTATGACAGAAGACCAGGCAGGTCAAGGACGTTGGTGCAGCACCCCATGGAGTGTGTGAATACTGACCAAGGCCATGGGTGACAACATACGTGCAAGGTTTGAGAGCCCCTGTAAACATCCCCAATAAACACTAGTGACCCCGGGCCATCGGAAGCCATGCACCATGTGTTATAGAGCATGTGGTGTGCTTTGGATCCTGAGCTCTGGTGTAGGTTGATCTTCGTTTCCTCCGACCACAGATTGCTGTTCCAGAACTGGGATGACTTCTTTTTTTGCAAAGTCTAATCTGATCTTTCTATTTTTGAGGCTCATGAATGGTTTGCACTTTGTATTTGCTGTCAGGGTAGACTTAGATACTGATACTTCTTGGAGAATGTTCTTCACTTGAGTGGATGGTGTGAATGAGTTTTTCTCTTCACCATGGAAAGGATTCTCCATCACTATTGTCTTCCATGGCCGTCCAGGCCTTTTGGAGTTCCCAAGCTCACCAATGCATTCATTTTTACCAGAATGTACAATGATCAGGCCATTCCTAACATTTCTGATGGGTTTCTTCTTTTTTTTTTCCCAGCCTTATGATGTTCTACTTCACTTCCATTGGCAGCTCCTTTGACCGCATGTTGTGTATTCACAGCAACATCTTCCAAATGCAAATGCCACCCCTGGAATCAACTCCTGACCCTTTACCTGCTTAATTGATGATGGATTAACAAGGAAATAGTCCATGTAGCCCATTTAGTAGCTTTTGAGATAACTGTCCAATTACTTTGGTAAAGGCAGCAGCAGCATATTACAGGGCTCTTAGGATGTGAATACCCTCAAACTATAGCTCAGAATCTGCACTTTAACCCCCTATTGATCATGTAACTTCAATATGTTTTGGTAAACAGATAAAATGCCAAAACTTGTGTAGCAGTCCAAATATTTCTGGACCTGCCTGTGTATACTGGTGTCATATGAGATAGCTGATGGTTGAAGGATCTTATGGGAATGGTCAGCGTAAAAAAACTCAAGGCAGAGGAGGTGGGACTAGTGGAATCCATGTTGTTTTTATGTATCACATTTATGATGAATAACAGGCCTCCCAATTGTCTCCGATTCTGCAGGACTGTCCCTGATTCCAGGCGCTGTCCCATTGCCAGTGGAAGCCATGTCGTGGCTTAAACTCAGAGTTGCATGTGAGGATGAAGCAAGGAGCCATACATCGCTGCTTTACAATTCGGCCCCTGTCTCTGCTCTGGGACCAGTAGGCGCAATGTAGTAACTTGGTGAATATGTGTTTTTTATGTTTTTTTTTAATATTGTGAGGGCACCAGGAAAGGGAAAAAACAATGTGGGGGCACCAGAAGAGGGAAAAAACAATGTGGGGGCACCAGGAGAGGGAAAAAACAATGTGGGGGCACCAGAAGAGGGACATAATACCGGGGGGGGGCAACTGCAAGGGAAATTTATACTGTGGATGTAGCTGGAAGGGGACTTTAGTCTTGTGAGGGCATTGTAGAGGAACATTGTACTATAAGGACAACCGGAGGGGGGCATTATACTATGGGGACAACTATAGAAGGACACCGGGGACAGCTGGAGGGGGCAAAAGTTAAAAGTTAAAGTTCAGTTCACAGCAGTCCTTTTAAAGCTGAGAGGTAGGGAATAATCATTTGTTTCGCGTAGTGTCACATTGTTCCCTTATATTGTATCCTCCTCTTTGTATTACATTGTATTGCATCCAGTTCTATCACAGAGTAACAATTTCACTGTTGGGATTAATAAAGTTTCATTCTATTCTACCAAAAACAAATGCAGAGGAATCTCAGAAGTCCAGGCTGCGGTCACTGGAATCTTTCATGCAAAACCGTCTCAGGTAGATGAAAGCAGATGAAAGTTTATTTAGCAATAAAGTTACAGCAAAAATAGCTTTAGAAATAGAAAGAGAAGATGTGACCACGGAGGCTCTGAAGAGGGCGAGAAAAACCTGGCTCAGGTCCCAAAAACGGAGGGTTCTTAAGCCAAATTTCTGGCAACCCGCCATGAACGTTCTCTTACAAGCAACGTCTCTCTCATAGGAAAATTAGCATACCGTAATTATAGATGTGACATGTAGTTAAAAAACAATGTGTGGTCTAAACATCAAGCTCCGAGGCAGCGCTTATCGGTTTATTTGGACTAAAATATAAAAAAAGGTGCTATGATAAATTCTCTGGCGCAAATATTGCAGGAAATGGTTGACAGCAGAGAGCAGGAGAACTAGCCCATAGGCCCAAATGCCTCCACCAGAGCCAGCTGCGAAGCCAGATAGACTTGTGCTGAGTTTTGGGTCCAAGCTATCACTATCAAGCCAAAGATTGGTATAAAGCAATACAGCACAAACAAGCAGGTAATGAAAGCGACATTAGATGCAACCAATAGCAGGCACCTGGGTGAGGAGGAAGAGGGTTTATGTAAATATGCCTCCTCAGCTCTTACATGGATAAGCATAGGAGAAATCTGTGTAACTGTCATCTTCTGATATGTGATCTATGTTCTATTGTGTAACTTTCACCTTCTGATATGTGATGCATGTTCTATTGTGTAACTTTCACCTTCTGATATGTGATCTATGTTCTATTGTGTAACTTTCACCTTCTGATATGTGATCTATGTTCTATTCTGTAACTTTCACCTTCTGATATGTGATCTATGTTCTATTGTGTAACTTTCACCTTCTGATATGTGATCTATGTTCTATTCTGTAACTTTCACCTTCTGATATGTGATCTATGTTCTATTCTGTAACTTTCACCTTCTGATATGTGATCTATGTTCTATTCTGTAACTTTCACCTTCTGATATGTGATCTATGTTCTATTGTGGAACTTTCACCTTCTGATATGTGATCTATGTTCTATTGTGTAACTTTCACCTTCTGATATGTGATCTATGTTCTATTGTGTAACTTCCCCCATCTGATATGTGATCTATGTTCTATTGTGTAACTTTCACCTTCTGATATGTGATCTATGTTCTATTGTGTAACTTTCACCTTCTGATATGTGATCTATGTTCTATTATGTAACTTCCCCCATCTGATATGTGATCTATGTTCTATTGTGTAACTTTCACCTTCTGATATGTGATCTATGTTCTATTGTGTAACTTTCACCTTCTGATATGTGATCTATGTTCTATTGTGTAACTGTCAGGATAAGGAGTCGCCGCAGTCTCCTTGCTGCGCGGCGTCTCCCTGGGAGACGTGTTAGGAGTTCTATTGGGTGTGCTTAGGTCATTAAGGGTTAATCTTTTCCTTGCTCTCAGTCTCCATGCCATTAGCCATCAGGTGTGTTCTCTGCTGCTATTTAAACCCCACCCAGACATGGATCCTTGCCAGCCATTCACTTTGTGTTTCCTGGTTCCCCTGCTCAGTCTGATTCCCTGTCTGTTTGTATTCGGTCTGTTTCTTGGTTTTTAGACCCGGCTTGTATTTTTGACTATCCCTTGTCTTTTGATTTGGTACCTTTATTATTATCTCCTGGCTCGACCTCTTGCTCGTCTGACCTCGCCTTCTCTTCTGTGTCTAGCTGGGACTTGTGGTCCTCCCTGGTTCCATGCTGTTTAGTCTTTTGTTTTGCATTGCATTTACACTGTGCAGCTAATGACAAAAGGGGTCGCAGGCCCTGCGGCTATGACTATGCTGTAGTATCTGAGATGAGGCAGACCCATGCACTTCCTAATTGAAGTGCGCCTACCGCGACTCCTACACTTCTATCCCGGCGGCTAGGATAAGGGAAGAGGAGGCCCTGAAAGTCCTAGGGACTGGAGTCACGGGGTCACACCTAAACAGAAAGCACAGTGTAACTTCAATGCAAAACAAAAGACTAAACAGCATGGAACCAGGGAGGACCACAAGTCCCAGCAAGACACAGAAGAGAAGGCGAGGTCAGACGAGCAAGAGGTCAAGCCAGGAGATATAATAAAGGTACCACATCAAAAGACAAGGGATAGTCAAAAATACAAGCCGGGTATACAAACCAAGAAACAGACCGAATACAGACAGGGAATCAGACTGAGCAGAGGAACCAGGAAACACAAAGTGAATGGCTGGCAAGGATCCATGCCTGGGTGGGGTTTAAATAGCAGCAGAGAACACACCTGATGGCTAATGGCATGGAGACTGAAGGCAAGGAAAAGATTAACCCTTAATGACCTAAGCACACCCAATAGAACTCCTAACATGTCTCCCAGGGAGACGCCGCGCAGCAAGGAGACCGCGGCGACTGCGTATCCTGACAGTAACTTTTACCTTCTGATATTTGATTTATGTTCTATTGTGTACCTTTCACCTTCTGACATGTGTTCTACTTAATAACTTTCACCTTCTGATATGTGATCTATGTTCTATTTAATAACTTTCACCTTCTGATATGTGATCTATGTTCTATTGTGAATAAAATATGGCTATAGGAGATTTCCAAATGATTGCATCCCTGTTTACACAGCGTCCCAGGTTTTTTGGAATTGGGAGTTCTTATATTGATGGATTATCCTAAGAATAGGCCGGAAATATTAGAAAGTGGATAATCCCTTAAATCCTTTAGAACAAGAGACATCTTGCAATGACTCATTTCTCTGGGTAATACAGAGGGGTCTATACTTAAATGGACGAATTTTCAACAAACTTTGCACAAATCAATAGGACATATGAATATAAAAAAGCCTCTTTCTCCAGTTGTCTGACTCTTTCCTGCTTCCCCTTCTCTGCTAACCTGACATTCACTGTGAAATCTCTTCCAGATTCCGCAGGACATACAGAAGCTCACAGAAGTGTCATATTATTTCTCACTATAGCATACCCCCCAACTTTTGAAGAACCGAAAGAGGGACAAATTTAGCCCCGCCCACTTTTGTCTTGATTGTGTTGACTCCACCCACTCGTTAATTTTTCATGTGCCCACACACAGTATAATCCTCCTACAGTCACCCGTAAATTATATGTCCCCCCTCTATCTCTCCCCCAGTTTCATATACACCCTTCATCTGACCCCAGATTCATGTCCCCTCCATCTCTGCCCCCAGATTCATGTCCTCTCCATCTCTGCCCCCAGATTCATGTCCCCTCCATCTCTGCCCCCAGTGTCATGCCGTCCTCTCCATCTCTGCCCCCAGTGTCATGCCGTCCTCTCCTTCATCTGCCCCCAGTTTCACGTTCCACCTCCACATTACACTTACCTTCTCCTCCGCTCCCTCACTGCTCTCTGTGCGCCTCTCTCGCTGACACATATGCGGCTGAAGCGAGGAGCTGACCTGTGTCAGCTCCTCGCTTCGCCCCCGGCTACTGGCTTGTAGACACGGTGTCACATCTACAAGCCAGTAGCCGGCGGCAGCGGCGAAGCGAGGAGCTGACACAGGTCAGCTCCTCGCTTCAGCCGCATATGTGTCAGCGAGAGAGGCGCGCAGCGGCGAAGGGAGGAGCTGACCTGTGTCAGCTCCTTGCTTCAGCCGCATATGTGTTCAACTCAGATCTGCGTCCTCTGGACGCAGATCTGAGTTGAAATCGGGACATACCTCCCTCCAACCGGGACCACGGGACATGTCACCCAAATCGTGAATGTCCCGCAGAAATCGGGACGGTTGGGAGGTATGCTATAGAATCTATATATCTATGGACAGGGGAGATGGAGGAGCGAGCAGGACAGGAGTGAGACAGAGGAGAGAAACACAGATGGAAACCGATGCTTTGTAAGTCACTCCAAGTCCTTCATTCACATCAATGAGTGCACCATATCTCTATAATGTCCTATGTGATCCTGTTCCTTCTAAGTGAGGAAGTTATGGAGCAGATTATCCTCTAGACTAGTGTATGAAAGACATCATTACAGATAGTTTTCATCCACATGTTGCAAAACAACTAATATTTAAATGGTCACTTAATTTTTCTAACAACTTAGTATCATTTATTAGAGCGTGTCATCCTGGACCGATATGTAGTGCACTTTATTGCAAATGTTGCTGTTTTCTGCCTGAAAAACCTGCCAGTCAGTGTCTCCCTCCTCCCTAATTTGTTATTCATGGCCTGTTACTAGGAAAGGTCCGTCTCTAGAAACTAACAGTCTCAAGACTGAACACAGGAAGGGGATTGCCCAGTAAGACGCTGCTGGTAGTTCAACGTTCCCGACATCTGCCATAATAGTATGGTGGATGCCAGGTATTTAAATATGGCTGCCCTCTGGAGCCGAGCGGCGACTACAGCTGCTGGGTCTCCGCTGATCGGGGGTATTAACCACAGTCAGCTTTGGCCAAGGCACCATTTTTCTGTTCCTGGTAGGGTATGGATGGTGCCATTTTGAGGTGGATTGTTGGCCAAGGAATAAGATCAGTAGGCAGCATGGAAGGCTCTCTGGCATACGTGTGCATTACAGGCGGTTCCATTCAGCCTGTAATACAAGTGCCAGTATTTTACAATGCATTGTATTAGTAATCACGCCTGTGGTTTTAACCCCTTTCCAACATCCGCCGTAATAGTATGGTAGATGTTGGGTATTTAAATATGGCGGCCACTCAGGAACATTAAATATTAAATTTATCCTGCAAAAATGAAGCCCTCATAGACGAAACGGCGTACAGGACCCAGATCAGCTCTGTATGTCTAAAGAACAGCGTGCAGGAGGCCTCCCTCCCTCTCTTATGACCTTATGGGGACACAATCTGAAAAAAAAAAAATAATAAAAAAGTTTAAAAAAAATGTAACTAAAATAATTTTTAAAAAATTAATAAAATAATACGCCAATAAAACGAAATGAAACAATTTCCCTCCTATTTTGTTTATATTTTCCCAGATATAAAAAAAAATAAATTAAAACACATTTGAAAATATAAACAACATAAAAATAAAGCCCTAGGCGTCCCCGAAAAAAGATGCAAAAATTTGTTGAATGAGACGTAGGATAAAAATGTTACAGCCCTCAAAACCGCGCATACCAAAAAAAAAAAAAAATGTATCCACAAATTGTCCAGGTGCTGAAGTGGTTAATAAGGTTTTCCCCTACAAAACTGATGCATCAATAGGGGGTCCGACCCAACGAAGCCACAGCTGTGTGGCCATCAATTTTTTATTCCTAAAAAAGACCAACCTTTTACGTGCCATAAATTTTTGGATCCCCAGATTCCATCAAACATAACTTATTACATTTACATCTATGTGGTTATTTAAGACCATGATTTTCTGCAGATGATTTGTAGATTTTTTTAGGTATTATTTTGCAGTCACATTAAAGGGATCCTATCATTCAGATCGAATTTTTTGTCCCTAACACATAGGAATAACCTTAAGAATGGGCAGCAAGCTATGTAATGTACACCCCACCCAAATTCTGTGCAGATGTAGGAAGACGTCCGAGATATAGAATACTACTTAAAGGGATTCTACCAGTAAAATCTAATTTTTTTGTCATTGACACATAGGAATAGCCTTAAGAAAGGCTATTCTTCTCCTACCTTTAGATGTCTTCTCCGCGCCGCCGTTCTGTAGAAGTCCTGGTATTCGCCAGTATGCAAATGAGTTCTCTCGCAGCACTGGGGGCGGTCCCAATGCTGTGAGAGAACCCCCCAGCACCGCCTCCATCTTCTTCAGGAACGGCCTCTTCACGCGTCTTCTTCCGGTGCAGGCGGTGAAAGTTCTAGGCCTTGGGCAGAGCCGACTGCACATGCCCACAGGACACAACAAAATTGCCACTTATTTACTGTGTGAGCGGCAGTGGTAAGACCCTCTGGTTTATATATACTGGTATTACAGAATTCTGTATTTGACTATTTATATTGCTGTACTAGTTACTATTATACTGTAAGTGGGACCAATGACAACATATTGTTTTATATGTTTCATACGGCAGGATGTGCTTATTACTAGAGATGAGCGAGTAGTATTCGATCAAGTAGCTATTCGCAGTAAAAATTCAATTCAGAGCCAGCGTTGACTGGCCGAATGCTATACACTGTATAGCATTCGGCCAGTCAACGCTGGTTCTGCAGCACGCTCGTCCTTGCTAATCAGGAGAGCTGGCAGCTTGCTGTTACGAGGGAGTGGACTTTTTCTCATAGGAATTCATTGACCAGCGTTGATTGGCCAGTGTACAGCATTCGGCCAATCAACGCTGGTTCTGCCAGAGGCTCATCTGTGAGGAGGCGAAGTCTAAAATCATACCACAGCAGTCTCCATTGTGGTCCGATTTTAGACTCCGCCTCCTCACAGACAAGCCTCCGGCAGAACAAGCGTTGATTGGCCAAATTCTGTACGATGGCCGATCAACGCTGGTCAATGCATTCCTATGAGAAAAAGTAAGCTCCCTCGTAACAGCAAGCTGCCAGCTCTCCTGACTAACAAGGACGAGCCTGCGGCAAATCAACGCTGGTTCTGCAGCAGGCTCGTCCTTGCTAGTCAGGAGAGCTGGCAGCTTGCTGTTACGTGGGAGCTTACTTTTTATCAGCGCAAGTGCAAGCGCTGTGCAGTTAAAGCACACGGACCCCATAGACTATAATGCACAGCGCTCCTCCTAAACACTCTCCTCCTGCTACTCGTGGACTTGGTGACTCTCCTTTAGTCGAATAGTGGTTTCCCCTGAAACGAGCATTTTTTCCCATAGACTATAATGGGATTCGATATTCGATCGAGTAGCTGAACATTGAGGCTCTACTTGAAACAAAAATCAAATCTTGAATATTTCACTGTTTGCTCATCTCTACTTATTACCCTTCTTATCTATCTCCTATCTATCTATCTATCTATCTATCTCCTATCTATCTATCTATCTATCTATCTATCTCCTATCTATCTATCTATCTATCTATCTATCTATCTCCTATCTATCTATCTATCTATCTATCTCCTATCTATCTATCTATCTATCTATCTATCTATCTATCTATATCCTATCTATCTATCTATCTATCTATCTATCTATTTATATCCTATCTATCTATCTATCTATCTATCTATCTATCTATCTCCTATCTATCTATCTATCTATCTCCTATCTATCTATCTATCTATCTATCTATCATCTATCTATCTATCTATCTATCTATCTATCTATTTATATCCTATCTATCTATCTATCTATCTATCTATCTATCTCCTATCTATCTATCTATCTATCTATCTATCTATCTCCTATCTATCTATCTATCTATCTATCTATCTATCTATCTATCATCTATCTATCTATCTATCTATCTATCTATCTATCTATTTATATCCTATCTATCTATCTATCTATCTATATCCTATCTATCTATCTATCTATCTATCTCCTATCTATCTATCTATCTATCTATCTATCTATCTATCTCCTATCTATCTATCTCCTATCTATCTATCTATCTATCTATCTATCTCCTATCTATCTATCTATCTATCTATCTCCTATCTATCTATCTATCTATCTATCTATCTATCTATATCCTATCTATCTATCTATCTATCTATCTATCTCCTATCTATCTATCTCCTATCTATCTATCTATCTATCTATCTCCTATCTATCTATCTATCTATCTATCTATCTATCTATCTATCTATCTCCTATCTATCTATCTATCTATCTATCTATATCCTATCTATCTATCTCCTATCTATCTATCTATCTATCTATCTATCTATCTATCTCCTATCTATCTATCTATCTATCTATCTATCTATCATCTATCTATCTATCTCCTATCTATCTATCTATCTATCTATCTATCTATCTATCTATCTTCTATCTATCTATCTATCTCCTATCTATCTATCTATCTATCTATCTATCTCCTATCTATCTATCTATCTATCTATCTATCTCCTATCTATCTATCTATCTATCTATCTATCTATCTATCTATCTATCTATCTATCTCCTATCTATCTATATCCTATCTATCTATCTATCTATCTATCTATCTCCTATCTATCTATCTATCTATCTATCTATCTCCTATCTATCTATCTATCTATCTATCTATCTATCTATCTCCTATCTATCTATCTATCTATCTATCTATCTATCTATCATCTATCTATCTATCTATCTATCTATCTATCTATCATCTATCTATCTCCTATCTATCTATCTATCTATCTATCTATCTATCTATCTATCTATCTCCTATCTATCTATCTATCTATCTATCTATCTATCTCCTATCTATCTATCTATCTATCTATCTATCTATCTATCTATCTATCTAATCATCTATCTATCTATGGACCAGTGTACAGTATATATTTGTCTTTTCCTTTCACCTTCTCCGGCCTCTTTACCAGATAGCCTGTATTCTGTGGACAACCCCTTTAAATGCACCTAAAATGTAAATCAATTAAACAGTCTTAATTTTAAAAGAATTTAAAAAAAAACACCCCACCACTTTGTGTCTACATGTTCTATAGTCATTTAGAGGGTTTGCAAAGTTCCTTTCTGTTTCATTTTAGATCCAATGGAACAATTTTAAAAGATTGTTGCAATGTAGAGAATTTCAGTCGAGTACGACGGAGAGAAAGAAAAATAATATATCCTGATGAAAATCTTTTTTATTGATGCCTGAAAAAAATATCGCAGTGCTGGGTGTAATAGAGATCGCTTTGTGCAGCACAATGAGGAACGTTCTGAATAATACAGAATTCAATTGTCCTGAAAATTAGGCTCCACTTTAGCGAGTGATTCAGGTAATAAAAGTGTATTAGAGAATTCTTCATAATGTAAATCTCTGATACATTTGTTACCAACGTTCCCTGGTCAGAACGATTTGGGGAATCGGGTTATTTATAGTTTTCTTATTCTTCACTTATGTTACAATCCGTTTTGCGTTGCTTGGATCGATCCTGCGCTGTTTTTGCCAATCCAAATAAGTTCACTCTCTGCAGGCAGATGCAACGCTGCCCAAATGGAGGACAAGAGGAGTCTAGAAACTTCTCATGCTTCATTCTATGGTATCCACCATCCTCTGAAACCCAATATTATAATGCTGGGGTCTGAACTATGACCACCCCCAACTACATAAACGGATCCCGACCACCTACTATGCAACAAATTGCAACACAGCTCCATTCAAGCGCACAGTGCTGCATTGCAATAGCAGTCTATGGGATCCGAGTGCTTTCACTGCACACCGCTTGCAAATGCGTTTGGTAGTCAGAGGGGTCCCCATGCGGTCTCCCCCGAACGGATTACTGATGCAGATGTGAACGAGGCCTTACACTGACTCCGGGCCTGTCAGGTATGGAAGGTTCCAGGTGGCACATGGTTGGTTCAATTCTATCTACAGACATAGGACACAGACTTGAATACAACAGAGGAGCATGGCGGCGAGTTGGTTTTAGATGTTTGGGCATTGGGGTTGTTGGTTTAGGGCCGGGACCATTAGGATATGTTTGAACTGGACCCACTAATATAATAAAACAGCCCTGACTGAACGCTGCCTTGCACTTCAATGATTCATGGTGCATGGAATTTTAAAACAAAAAAATCCAAAAATGCATTCAAAATATTTCCACACTTATCAAAAGTT
Organism: Leptodactylus fuscus; assembly: GCF_031893055.1. Taxonomy (NCBI): domain Eukaryota; kingdom Metazoa; phylum Chordata; class Amphibia; order Anura; family Leptodactylidae; genus Leptodactylus; species Leptodactylus fuscus. The sequence goes on along the minus strand of NC_134267.1, from coordinate 8,702,559 downwards.
CCAAAACCCCTTTTCCCCACATATATGTATCCATAAAAGGCAGAACGCTTATTTAGCCTGCAGGAAGGATGCTGCAAAACAAAAAAATATATACATAAAATGCAAAAAGCCGGGAATATTGTTTGGTGGTCACCACAAAAAAAAACTGGAATAAAAGGGATCAAAAAATATTATTATACAGATCGCTCTGCAAAAGAAAACATACAGCAATGAAAAAATAAAAAAATTACAATTTTTAAAGTAAAGCAAAACACTAAGAACTTGGATTATTATAGTTGTAATGACCTGCAAAAAAAAAAGTTATACTTGGATTTTTACCACAAAGTGACATCACATAGAAACTCACAGAATAATGGCAGACATACTTTTATAAACAAACAAAAAAGTTTCGATGAAATCAAAGCTAAACAATATATTGTATGGAATTCACAATGTTGGCATCTAAAGATGGAACTCGTCCTGCAATAAAAAAGCAGCCGCAATGAAGGTGTGAATGGAGAAATACAAAAAAGATAAGGCTTCTAAAATGCGGCAATATGGAAATAAAAAAACAATCACATCACGACACAGGCATTAACCTGAACTAAAGAAGTATCCGACATTTTAAAACGTATAGTGGCGGAGAAGGTATCTCCTCCATGCCGGACATTTCTCACCACCGATTTTCGTCAGTTGTTGCAAAGGTGGTGGCTCCAGTACAGATGTGATCGCAGCCTTACTGACTATGATTTGTGACCAAGTAAAATGGGTGTATTGTGACCTCTAATATATACTAATATATACTGCTGCTCCCCTTTAGCCACGCCCCTGTGCAGGACAAGAGTTGGTCTTTATTGACACCATTTTGGGAAGGTCTGATGGTTTGATCTTTTTTTATGCAATTTTTTTAGGAGACAAAGTGATGCAATACACCAGCCATTTCACCATTTTGCTTTTTCAGGATATTTATATATTTTAATAGTTTGGACATCTGTGAGCGCCCGGTACCTATAGTGTTCATTTATTTTTATATATGACCTAGGGAAAGGGGGATGGAATTTTTATATTTTTTTTGTTTTTTTAACTTTAAAAAAATTTTTCTTTTATACTTTTATTTTCCGACCCCCTAGGAATGTACTACAGCGTTTAGCTAAATCCATTGACTTCTATTGCCCGCGGCCTATGGCTAGTCTGGTTATGTGGACCAGGTGATTTTCATACTTTGGATAGGTCATCAGTATCTGATCTGCTGGGGTCTGACACCGGAGCTCACACAGATCAGCACCTCTGGGTGCTGAAAACTGGTGCAGTGGACAGGGAGCGGGTGCAGGCTGGTTCGATGCTGCAAGAGAAATCTCCAGCGCCGCCTCCATCTTCTTCAGGAACGTCTTCTTCACACGTCTTCTTCCGTCGCAGACAGTCAAACTTGTAGAGCTGACTGTGCATGCCCGCAGCCACAAGAAAAATGGCCACTTACACAGTAAGCAGCCATTTTCTTGTGGCCTGTGTGCATGTGCAGGCCTGAGGCCTACAAGTTTGACCGCCAGCACTGGAAGAAGACGTGTGAAGAGGACGTTCCTGAAGAAGATGGAGGCGGCGCTGGAGAGTTCTCTCGCAGTATTGGCCACACCCCCAGTGCTATTTGAGCGCTGAGGACCGCCCCCAGTGCTGCGAGAGAACTCACTTGCATATGGGATTTCTACCGAACAGTGGCGCGCAGAAGATAACGAAAGGTAGGAGACAAATAGACTTTCTTAAGGCTATTCCTACATGTCAACCAGAAAAAATTGTGTTTTAATGGAAGAATCCCTTTAAATCCTCTGATGAACGAGCCCTAACGTTACTGAAACCATACGCCGCGGATTTATTATGTTCATGTTTTGTATATTTTTGGGGGACTTTTCCTCATTTTCTATTATAAAATGACGTATTAAGTTCTATATAATGATAATATAATGTTCTCTATTATGATATTATGTCAGAAAACTGCAATTTGGGCAATTCCCTGAGGTAAACCTGAAGTATTTCTTTGTTGGCTGATGCTATGGAGGAGACTCGGAGTGCTGTGCAGTATAGGGGTGCTGTGCAGTATGGAGGTGCTGTGCAGTATAGGGGTGCTGTGCAGTATAGGGGTGCTGTGCAGTATAGGGGTGCTGTGCAGTATGGAGGTGCTGTGCAGTATGGGGGTGCTGTGCAGTATGGGGGTGCTGTGCAGTATGGGGGTGCTGTGCAGTATGGAGGCGCTGTGCAGTATAGGTGCTGTGCAGTATGGAGGTGCTGTGCAGTATAGGGGTGCTGTGCAGTATAGGGGTGCTGTGCAGTATGGAGGTGCTGTGCAGTATGGGGGTGCTGTGCAGTATGGAGGCGCTGTGCAGTATAGGGGTGCTGTGCAGTATAGGGGTGCTGTGCAGTATGGGGGTGCTGTGCAGTATGGGGGTGCTGTGCAGTATGGAGGCGCTGTGCAGTATAGGGGTGCTGTGCAGTATGGAGGTGCTGTGCAGTATAGGGGTGCTGTGCAGTATAGGGGTGCTGTGCAGTATGGAGGTGCTGTGCAGTATGGGGGTGCTGTGCAGTATGGAGGCGCTGTGCAGTATAGGGGTGCTGTGCAGTATAGGGGTGCTGTGCAGTATGGAGGTGCTGTGCAGTATGGGGGTGCTGTGCAGTATGGGGGTGCTGTGCAGTATAGGGGTTCTGTGCATTATGGGGGTGCTGTGCAGTATGGAGGCGCTGTGCAGTATAGGGGTGCTGTGCAGTATAGGGGTGCTGTGCAGTATGGAGGTGCTGTGCAGTATAGGGGTGCTGTGCAGTATGGGGTGCTGTGCAGTATAGGGTTGCTGTGCAGTATGGAGGTACTGTGCAGTATAGGGGTGCTGTGCAGTATGGAGGTGCTGTGCAGTATAGGGGTGCTGTGCAGTATAGGGGTGCTGTGCAGTATGGAGGTGCTGTGCAGTATAGGGGTGCTGTGCAGTATGGGGGTGCTGTGCAGTATAGGGGTGCTGTGCAGTATAGGGGTGCTGTGCAGTATGGGGGTGCTGCTGTACAGTATAGGGTGCTGTGCAGTATAGGGGTGCTGTGCAGTATGGAGGTGCTGTGCAGTATAGGGGTGCTGTGCAGTATGGAGGTGCAGTGCAGTATAGGGGTGCTGTGCAGTATGGAGGTGCAGTGCAGTATGGGGGTGCTGTGCAGTATAGGGGTGCTGTGCAGTACGGGGGTGCTGTGCAGTATAGGTGTGCTGCTGTACAGTATAGGGTGCTGTGCAGTATAGGGGTGCTGTGCAGTATGGAGGTGCTGTGCAGTATAGGGGTGCTGTGCAGTATGGAGGTGCAGTGCAGTATAGGGGTGCTGTGCAGTATGGAGGTGCAGTGCAGTATGGGGGTGCTGTGCATTATGGAGGTGCTGTGCAGTACGGGGGTGCTGTGCAGTATAGGTGTGCTGTGCAGTATGGGGGTGCTGTGCAGTATAGGGGTGCTGTGCAGTATGGAGGTGCTGTGCAGTATAGGGGTGCTGTGCAGTATGGGGTGCTGTGCAGTATAGGGGTGCTGTGCAGTATGGGGGTGATGTGCAGTATGGAGGTGCTGTGCAGTATGGGGGTGCTGTGCAGTATAGGGGTGCTGTGCAGTATGGAGGTGCTGTGCAGTATGGGGGTGCTGTGCAGTATAGGGGTGCTGTGCAGTATAGCGGTGCTGTGCAGTATGGGGGTGCTGTGCAGTATAGGGGTGCTGTGTAGTATGGAGGTGCTGTGCAGTATGGGGGCGATGTGCAGTATGGAGTTGCTGTGCAGTATGGGGGCGTTGTGCAGTATACGGGCGCTGTGCAGTATAGGTGTGCTGTGCAGTATGGGGGTGCTGTATAGTATAGGGGTGCTGTGCAGTATGGAGGTGCTGTGCAGTATAGGGGTGCTGTGCAGTATGGGGGTGCTGCTGTGCAGTATAGGGTGCTGTGCAGTATAGGGGTGCTGTGTAGTATGGGGGTGCTGTGCAGTATAGGGGTGCTGTGCAGTATGGGGGTGCTGTGCAGTATAGGGGTGCTGTGCAGTATGGGGGTGCTGTGCAGTATGGAGGTGCTGTGCAGTATAGGGGTTCTGTGCAGTATGGGGGTGCTGTGCAGTATGGGAGTGCTGTGCAGTATGGGGGTGCTGTGCAGTATGGGGGTTCTGTGAAGTATGGGGGGCTGGTATGGAGGTGCTGTGCAGTATGGGAGTGCTGTGCAGTATAGAGGTGCTGTGCAGTATGGAGGTGCTGTGCAGTATGGGGGTGCTGGTATGGGGGTGCTGTGCAGTATGGGGGTGCTGTGCAGTATGGGAGTGCTGTGCAGTATGGGGGTGCTGTGCAGTATAGGGGTGCTGTGCAGTATGGAGGTGCTGTGCAGTATAGGGGTGCTGTGCAGTATGGAGGTGCTGTGCAGTATGGGGGTGCTGTGCAGTATAGAGGTGCAGTGCAGTATAGGGGTGCTGTGCAGTATGGAGGTGCTGTGCAGTATAGGGGTGCTGTGCAGTATGGAGGTGCAGTGCAGTATAGGGGTGCTGTTGCTGTGCAGTATAGGTGTGCTGTGCAGTATGGGGGTGCTGTGCAGTATAGGGGTGCTGTGCAGTATGGAGGTGCTGTGCAGTATAGGGGTGCTGTGCAGTATGGGGGTGATGTGCAGTATGGAGGTGCTGTGCAGTATGGGGGTGCTGTGCAGTATAGGGGTGCTGTGCAGTATAGGGGTGATGTGCAGTATGGAGGTGCTGTGCAGTATGGGGTGCTGTGCAGTATAGGGGTGCTGTGCAGTATGGGGGTGATGTGCAGTATGGAGGTGCTGTGCAGTATGGGGGTGCTGTGCAGTATAGGGGTGCTGTGCAGTATGGAGGTGCTGTGCAGTATAGCGGTGCTGTGCAGTATGGGGGTGCTGTGCAGTATAGGGGTGCTGTGTAGTATGGAGGTGCTGTGCAGTATGGGGGCGCTGTGCAGTATGGAGTTGCTGTGCAGTATGGGGGCGTTGTGCAGTATACGGGCGCTGTGCAGTATAGGTGTGCTGTGAAGTATGGGGGTGCTGTATAGTATAGGGGTGCTGTGCAGTATGGAGGTGCTGTGCAGTATAGGGGTGCTGTGCAGTATGGGGGTGCTGTGCAGTATGGGGTGCTGTGCAGTATAAGGGTGCTGTGCAGTATGGAGATGCTGTGCAGTATAGGGGTGCTGTGCAGTATGGGGGTGCTGTGCAGTATAGGGTGCTGTGCAGTATAGGTGTGCTGTGCAGTATAGGGGTGCTGTGCAGTATGGGGGTGCTGTGCAGTATGGGGTGCTGTGCAGTATAAGGGTGCTGTGCAGTATGGAGATGCTGTGCAGTATAGGGGTGCTGTGCAGTATGGGGGTGCTGTGCAGTATGGGGGTGCTGTGCAGTATGGGGTGCTGTGCAGTATGGGGGTGCTGCTGTGCAGTATAGGGTGCTGTGCAGTATAGGGGTGCTGTGTAGTATGGGGGTGCTGTGCAGTATAGGGGTGCTGTACAGTATGGGGGTGCTGTGCAGTATAGGGGTGCTGTGCAGTATGGGGGTGCTGTGCAGTATGGAGGTGCTGTGCAGTATAGGGGTGCTGTGCAGTATGGGGGCGCTGTGCAGTATGGGGGTGCTGTGCAGTATGGGAGTGCTGTGCAGTATGGGGGTGCTGTGCAGTATGGGGGTTCTGTGAAGTATGGGGGGGCTGGTATGGAGGTGCTGTGCAGTATAGAGGTGCTGTGCAGTATGGAGGTGCTGTGCAGTATGGGGGTGCTGGTATGGGGGTGCTGTGCAGTATGGGAGTGCTGTGCAGTATGGGGGTGCTGTGCAGTATGGAGGTGCTGTGCAGTATGGGGGTGCTGGTATGGAGGTGCTGTGCAGTATAGGGGTGCTGCACAGGGCCCTCTTGTGTGTATATATACAGCAGCACTAAGGACAGGGCACACAGCAGTCCTCTTCGGCCGCCGCCGCGGCAGTCTCTTTACACACGGTCCCTCCAGCCTGCACCCCCCACAGCCAAGCTAGGCTGAGACTGCAGCGCCGGAAAGTGCTGTGCCCTCACAAGTTGGGGGAGGGGGGACAAGTGCACACTTTGGAAGAAATAATCTTATTTTACAGGAGGAGGAGGAGGAGGAGGAGGAAGGCTCGGTGTGTGTGCCCGGCCAGCAGGGCAGTGACGCCGGGAGATGCACAAACTTCCCGGCAGTGTCACCACCATTGTGTCCTCTGTGCCGGGGCTGCTGCTGCTGGGGACGGGCAGAGACTTTTGGGAAGGCTCTGGAGGGCATCATGTCATGCAGGGCATTGTGACCTGGCTCTCCCCCCTAAGATGAGGAGTCTCCATGGCGAATGGCAGTGGAAATAGCATGCTGAAATGTGTGGTGGTGGGCGACGGGGCGGTGGGCAAAACTTGTCTGCTCATGAGCTATGCCAATGATGCCTTCCCGGAGGAGTACGTGCCCACTGTGTTCGACCACTACGCCGGTAAGTCTTACTTTACCATCCGTGTAGTCGTACGCGCTGCCCCCTGGCATCTGATGGTCATGGGTACAGTTTTTCTTTAGTTGCCATGTCGGTTTGTATAGACGGCAACTTTTACGCAACCTGATCGAAATGTGTAAAAGTTGCAGGGCGCGCATGAGATACTTTGTATCACTTTGGTGCAGTTTCAGATGAGAAACAATGTTTCTGTTTCACCATGGCGGTGACTGGAGTGCTGATGGAGAGCGAAGGACCATGGTGGTGAGGTCATGGGTGCCAGTAATGTCAGATCATGTGTAGACATTGTTCCAAATTATTATTTCCATGCCATGGATGTCAGTGGTGCCTATAGCCATAGTTGCCCATAGAAAGAGCCACAGTTGCCCATCAGATAAAGATGTCACATGGCGGCGAACAATTTCAAGTGCCGATGGAGAACAAATGACCATGGTGGACTGGGTCAGCAGAGGCTACTGGTTCCGGTAACGTCATATTAGTCTGGTGCATGCTAAGAGTTCCAAATTATTATTTCCTTGCCACAAATGCCAGTAGTGCCCGTGGCCACCTACAGCCATAGTTCACCATAAGAAGAGCCACAGTTGCTTATAAGTCAATAAAGATGGCGGCGAACCATTTCAAGTGCCGATGGAGAGGCGAATCCGCATGGTGGAGTCCGGTTAGTTGAGGCCACTGGTTTAACATCATATTAGCCTTGTGTAAGAGTTCCACATTGTTATTATTTCCATGCCATAGATGCCAGTGATAGCCATTGCTACATGTAGCCATAGCTGCCTATAGAACATGTGACTGCCCTTGCCCATAGTAGCATGTATCTGTAATTGTCCATTGCAATATGTAGCTACATTTATGTCCATAAAAACAGCCACAATTGCCCATAAGGCATGACACATGGCTGACATGCTGCTTAAAAATTTCAAGTGCCGGCGGAGAAGAAATGGCCATGGTGGAGTGCGGTCACTTGAGGCCATTGGTGCCTGTAACATAATAATAATAATAATAATACATTTTATTTCTATAGCGCCAACATATTCTGCAGCGCTGTACAATTAGTAGGGTTCGAATACAGACAGAAAGATACATTACAAGGAAAGTCATTTCACACAATGGGACTGAGGGCCCTGCTCGCAAGAGCTTACAATCTATGAGGTAGAGGGGGTGACACAAGAGGTAGCAGGGGCGGTATTGCTTATACAGAGGTCAGACAATCCTGTAATAGAGGTGACTGTCATTACACAAACATAAAACTGTATGAGCCATCACTAGTCGTGTCCTGTAACATGTGGATGGAGCTTGGACCTATGGAGTTATCCTGAGATGACATCATATCATGTGGGGTAATGTGGGAGCAGGGACAGAGGAGGGTTTGATTTTAGGGATTCTAATTATAGTACGGAAGGGTTTACATTAGGACATGTGATCGGCCTGTCTGATAAGATGCGTCTTTAGTTTGCGCTTGAAACTGTAGAAATTGGGAGTTAATCTGATTGTCCGGGGTAGAGCATTCCAGAGAAGTGGTGCAGCTCAGGAGAAGTCTTGTATACGAGCGGGGGAGGTTCTGATAATAGAGGATGTAAGTGTTAGGTCATTGAGTGAGCGGAGAACACGGGTTGGGCGATAGACAGAGATGAGGGAGGAAATGTATGGAGGTGCGGCATTATGGAGAGCCTTGTGGGGGAGGGGGAGAACTTTATATTTTATTCTATAATGAATAGGCAGCCAATGTAGTGACCGGCACAGACCGGAGGCATCGCTGTAGCGTCTAGACTGATAGATGAGCATGGCCGCTGCAACATAACATCATATTAGCCTCATGCGTAGAAATGGTTTCACATTATTATTATATGCCAGTGGTGCCCATAGAAAGAGCTACAGCTGCCCATCAGTCAATAAAGATGTCACATGACAGTGAGCAATTACAAGTGCCAATGGAGAGCGGATGACTATGATGGACTGGTCAGCTGAGGCTACTGGTGTCTGTAATGTCATATTAGCCTCGTACATAGTAAGAGTTCCACATTGTTATTATTTCCATGCCATAGATGCCAGTGGTGCCCATTGGTGCACTTGCCCATAGTAAGATGTAGCTTCAATTACCCATAGCAATATGCAGCTGCAGTTCTGCCCATAGAACCAGCCACAATGGATAAGTCATTAGACGTGTTGCATGGCTGCCAGGGAGACACACGACTTCAAGTGCCAGCGGAGAAGAAATGACCCTGGTGGAGTCCGGTCAGTTGAGACTATGGGTTCCCATCTTGTCATATTGTCCTTGTGTAGAACGAGTTCCAACTGATTATTTTGATGCCAGTGGTGCCCCTAGTAGCTCATGGAACATGTAATTGCAGTGTCCCATAGCAGCACGTAGCTGTACTTGGCCATAGAAAGCCGCACAGTTGCCCAGTCCATAGAGATCCCACATGGCAGCAGATGACCCTGTTGGATTGCGGCCAGTTGGTGCCCATCATGTCGTATTAGCCTCATGTGTAAAAAGAAGGCAACGTTATTTTTTCCATTGATGCCAGTGTTGCTCATAGTGACAATAACAAAATGTAGCCACAGTGGCCCTTAAAGGGATCCATAATTGCCCATAAGTCAGTTGAGATGTCACACGGCTGCCATGGTGGCACACAATATCAATATGACCGTGGTAGACTGAATCGCCCACAGTTGGCACCACGTAGCCACAGAAAATGTGTCAATGCTGTCTACAGCAACCAAAGTTCATCATGGTGACTCAGTCGTGATAGACGGGGCCCATTGGGTGACTAGTTACCCATTTCTGGCTGGTCTCTTCTAGCCCTTTAGACGCCATCTACACGGACAAATACAGTCTGGAAAATGGCCATGTTTACTGAACCGCACCTGGTCCAGAGACTGGGACTCCTTCCATTACAGTGACTTATGATTCTAGGAGTTGTCTCCGCGCGCTACTATCTGCAGTATATATAGTCAAGGACGATGGTATGGACTCCTGGCCAAAGTCGCCGTGTAGCCCTAGCGTAAAGGTGTTGTAGATGCGGTAGAGTCAGTGGCCCAACGCCGACTCCTCTGATTCATTAAAAACCCAGTGATTGATTCCTAGGAAAGTAATTATGTAACGAGCTATACATCTAACTCATTATAGTTCTGTGAGGCCAGGGTCACATCTGCGTTCAGTCTCCATTTGGACACTCCGCCGTAGGAACTGCAGTCCTTCAAGTCCAACTTTTTCATTTGGTGCTTTCAATTTACAACAGTGGACACCCAACAGACCCCATTATAGATGATTTAGTGGTCAGTGTGTCTGGTGTTCTGGTCCTTTGACAGACCAGAGCAACGGACACCCAAGCCCAGATGTGAATATTGTGTAATATGTACAGGATTGGAGTAACATGGCTGCCATTTATAAACCGTTCCATGGGTTGTATCTGAATTGCAGCTAAGCCCCATTCACATTAAGGCAGGGACGTTCCTGTTCCACAACGAAAGGTCACAATGTCACCCTGCAACACCCGTACTAATGCTAGTGAATGGGATCACATGGGGATCACATGGGGACCCCTTTTTTATGTAGATTGTGAGCCCCATAGAGGGATCACATTGTATTTTTTAGGTCTTTGTAGAATGGGAGGAAATCCACACAAACCCGGGGAGAACATGCAAACTCCTGGTGGGATTCAAGCTCAGGACTCCAGCGCTGCAAGGCTGCAGTACTAACCACTGAGCCACTGCGTTGCACCCCACATTGGAACCCCTTTGTTGGCCTGAATCGAAAGAGGGATCTCCGCACTATGTTAGGCATCAGGAGTAGCGGCTAAAGTCACTGGATAGCCCCAGACTAATGGAGCAGAGCTGTAATACCTGACAACCCCATGGACAGGTGTGCTGCTCTTTTTTGGAAGAAGGCTGCATGTTTTTCTGATGGCAGACCACTCCTTTAAGCTTGTATTGTGTTACCAGTGATGGTGCACACTTGGCTGGGCCTTCACTGTGAATTTTTGCAGATTGCTCTACAGTCACATCTGCGCTATCTGTTCTCACGGTCCGTCACAGCCAGAAGATTGGAAGAACGGATAGCAGCGGATGCCGGAAGCCGGTAACAAGGAACTAATAGTCAGTGACGTGAACGAAACGATGGACAGGCCAAGGATATGTCCCAAGTCGCTTCATGTTTCTTCACCCTCTTCTCCCTTGCACATGACTGTCATGGCCGCCTGCGATTCACATTGAATAGAGAAGAATGCAACCATTGTGCAACGCCATGAATGTCAGTAGTTGTCTGTCAAGTACCAGTTTGCAGCGGAGGTCAGGTTATCTTTCTGTGGCCTTCCCATGGTACATCCTAGTGGACACCGGAGAGTGACATTGAAGATTTTGCAGTGCAAATCACCATACAGGAAAATAGCTGTGAACTTGCCGGATCTAACCGGGCGTAGTCTATGTGTTGTATATACAGGCCCCAAGGATTCCGGCCACGTCACAACCCCTGGGTTCTGTTATTGGAGGGGGCGCTTTGACTCCCTGGGTCCCTTGAGCTCACAAGTAATCAATTACCTATATTGGGGGTGGAGGGGCCAAGCAAACCAGTGAGCGGAACGTTGCTTCTGATCACACGACCCAGGGGCCGCAACATTGCATCATCAGCATCCCTGGACCAACGGTTAACCCCGTTACATCTGTATGACCCCTTATATGGGAAAATTTGGTGTGTAGCACAGGTCTTTATAGGCACCATAAACACAACTATATGTGGTAGGATGGTGTCTGATTGGCCGCTTTGGAAAAGAGCTTCTGCAGCAGCAGTGCCAAGCTTAAAGCCAGTGGTGGATCTTACAGGAGGGACAAGTCTAAGTCACTCCTTTGGATCCACTAACTTGGGTTGAAAAAAACTGCATAAAAAACTTCTTGTGTGAACCCATCCTTAGGCCTCACTTGTGTGTTTTTGTAGCAGATTTCTCATCGGTCTTTTTGAGCCAAAGTCAGGAGTAAATTTAGCAGAAGGGAGAAGTATAAGGGGGCGGCTTCTTCCCCACAGCGCTGGAGTCTCACCACGGTCACCGCGCGGCACTGACACTTAAAGGGAGACCGAACCCCTCCTCAGCCAATGAAATAACGGTTGCTGGGACAGAGGTCAAGTTTCCTATAGACCCAGCAACCAATCAAAACCATCACTGGGCTAGAGGAAGAATCTTCCCTGCATTGCATTGGCTCACTCCTCAGCCAATCAGAATATCGCTACATCTGCCCGGTGACCAACAACAGTTTTATTTCCCGCCAAAATGACTTTACCTCAGGAAGGAACCCAGGGATAGCAGCAATGGCATGGGTCAGCTTCAGGGGGTCCAGGTTGCCACATTCCTTCTGAAAAAACTGCAAAATCTGCAACAAAAAGCATATCCACAACGTGGGACCTCAGCCTAAGGGCTAGTTCACATGTAGTTTTTGCTTCCTGCGTCAAAATCCGGACCAAAATGCAACTGTCGTGGCTTCTGACAGTCGCTGCTTTCCACTCTGGATTAGGCCCAAATGAATGGGCCTATTCCAAAGGGACTGTCTTGATGCGGACGCCGCAGCGGTTACTGCCGCGGAATCCATGTCAACCTAGGGCAGGTCGCTTCTTTTTTCCACGAGCGGAAGGAAATGACCGGCTCCCATTGAATTCAGTAGGAGGCAGTTTTTTGACGCGGATTCCGCATCAAAATCCAGACCAAAAATCTACGTGTGACCTAGCCCTTATGGAACATCTTCTATTAGTGACTGTGGCTTTCGGACTTCACACTAGCGTTCGTCTCTCCGTCATTTGGGTCCACATGGGAGCCAGAAAGATGTTGAGTTCATCCACTAACGTGGTGGTTACCTGCGGACACCATAGATAATTATTATGGAGTCCGTCGGATAATGGCGGAGAGAAAATTCCTCTGTACCAGAACTTTTTTCTCCAACGCAGAGGTGACCCTAGCCTGAGGTTGTCTCCTGACTATCAGCAGTGGACTCTAGTTTCCCTGACCTCCCACCCATATACACTATAGCAGTGATGGCGAACCTTTTAGAGACAGAGTGCCCAAACTGCAACCCGAAATCCACAAATTTATCACAAACTGCCAACACGGCGATTTAACCTTAATGTACGTATCCACAATTGCACACAATTACAGACCTGTAAAATATGGTTGTATGAATAGGGCTTTATAGAGCTTTCTGCTCCACTGTGACCCTCACACAGTCCAATCTGTTTCATAGTGACCCCCACACAGTATAATATGCTGCACAGTGACCCCCACACAGTATAATCTGCTCCACAGTGACCTCCACACAGTACAATCTGTTTCATAGTGATCCCCACACAGTGTAATCTGCTGCACAGTGACCCACACACAGTAAAATCTACTCCACTGTGACCCCCACACACAGTACAATCTGTTTCATAGTGATCCCCACACAGTATAATCTGCTCCACAGTGACCCCCACACAGTATAATCTGCTCCACAGTGGCTCCCACACAATACAATTTGCTCCACATTGGCCCCCACACAATATAATCTGCTCCACAGATGGGTGCCCAACGAGAGAGCTCTGAGTGCCACCTCTGGCACCCGTGCCGTAGGTTCGCCATCACGACACTATAGTCTTGTTGTCTGCTCTCTGTCCCCGCCCCATGTTTTCCTGGAAAGCTGTGGAATAATCCGTAAAGATATTTGTGATGCCAGTTGTGTCATCCCTGTCTTATGATGTGATGAGACAGACGGTAGAGACTGTTCCTACTACTGAACACCGATAGATATTGGGTATATGCCGTGTGGGGTTTGATATGTTAGGCTGCATGTACACGACCGTGTGCATGTAGTTGGGTTGGGATTGACGGTATGGACGGCCCATGGATGACGTTTGCTCTCATGCACCATTCACTTATCTCAGGCTGCAAAAGGGACAGGAATAGGACATGTCCTGAGTTTTACCCCGGGCTTACAGCCATAGAAATGAATGGGTGAATGTGAGGGCTGAGTCAATTCCCTTAAATTAGCAAGATGACATGGTGATCTTTGGTTGCACGAAGGAGTCATGTCTTCATTTTACGACTGTAAGATATGGATATGGACTTGGATCATCCTAGGGCGTCCATGGATATAAAAGCCTCTTATACCACTAGTAAAGGCAATGTTATTTAGTTTCCTAATTAAAGGGATTTTTGGGATTAGGTGGCAGGCAATTATTTGAAGGAGTTGTGCGTGTGCAGTCGCTGCGGCCTCTTCTTGGTTGGCTTGGATCCATCGACCAGCACAATCTACATGAAGAGAACGAAGCTCCAATATCTGCACTTCCACCAGTTTGTAGATGCAGTACCCCTAAGGCTGGAGCCACGTGACATCCAAAAGTCTTGTGATATCTGCGGTCGGAGGACTTCTATTATACTATCGAGAAATAAGTTGTATTAGCGTTGGCGCTGGCTTCATTACATCGTTCCCAGTTCCATGTTTCGATGGTCTTGAGGTAAAACTTACCCTTGCATGGTACTTGGCTCTGCTGAGACTTCCTCTTTCTAGGCTATATTAGGATGTGATACTGTGCACCGTCTGGCCCGGCCATCATGGGAAAGCTGAACAAGTGTATGACATTGAGCCAGTGTTCTCACGTACTCCGCACAAGAGTCTCATATGCCGGGGAAGCTGTCAGCTGGCGCGCAGGCTTTTCTTGGAGTATGTCACAGCTTAAGTTTTGGTTCATATAAAGACATCCAACAGTTTGAATTGACTTTTAAAGTGGACCTACACCTATAGCCGTGATGGCAAACCTATGGCATGGGTGCCAGAGGTGGCACTCAGAGCCTTCTCTTTGGGCACCCATCCGTGGAGCAGATTATACTGTGTGGAGGCCACTGTGCAGCAGATTATACTGTGTGGAGGCCACTGTGCAGCAGATTATACTGTGTGAAGGCCACTGTGGAGCAGATTATACTGTGTGGAGGCCACTGTGCAGCAGATTATACTGTGTGGAGGCCACTGTGCAGCAGATTATACTGTGTGAAGGCCACTGTGGAGCAGATTATACTGTGTGGAGGCCACTGTGCAGCAGATTGTACTGTGTGGAGACCACTGTGCAGCAGATTGTACTGTGTGGAGGCCAATGTGGAGCAGATTATACTGTGTGAAGGCCACTGTGCAGCAGATTATACTGTATGGAGGCCAATGTGCAGCAGATTATACTGTGTAGAGGCCACTGTGGAGCAGATTATACTGTGTGGAGGCCACTGTGCAGCAGATTATACTGTGTGGAGGCCACTGTACAGCAGATTATACTGTGTAAAGGCCACTACAGCAGATTATACTGTGTGGCGGTCACTGTGAACAGATTGGACTGTGGGGGGGTCACTGTAGAGCTGATTGTACTGTGTGGGGGTCACAGTGGAGCAGATTGTACTGTGTGGGTCACTGTGAACAGATTGTACTGTGTGGGGGCCACTGTGGAGCAGATTGTACTGTGTGGGTGCCACTGTGGATCAGATTGTACTGTGTGGGGTCCACTGTGGAGCAGATTGTACTGTGTGGGGGTCACTGTGAACAGATTGTACTGTGTGGGGGTCACTGTGAACAGATTGTACTGTGTGGGGGCCACTGTGGAGCAGATTGTACTGTGTGGGGGTCACTGTGAACAGATTGTACTGTGTGGAGGCCACTGTGGAGCAGATTGTACTGTGAGGCGGTCACTGTGAACAGATTGGACTGTGTTTGGTTGTCACAGTGGTGCAGAAAGTTCTATAAAGCCCCATTCGTATGACCATATTTTACAGGTCTGTAATTGTGTGCAGTTGTGGATCGGCACATTATTAAAGGGGCTCTATCAGCAAAATCATGCTGATAGAGCCCCACATATGCGTGACTAGTCTTTGGAAAGGCTATTCAGGCACCGCTAAAGTTATATTACACTACCCCCCGTTTTAAAATAATAACCTAAAAAAGAATGTGCTCTACTTACGGATCGTGCACGGTGGGCGGGCATTCATGGTGTGTCTTCATCTTCGTCCACGCCTCTTCTTCCTCCGATGTCCTCCGGTCCCGTCCTCCTCCAGCGCTCGCAAACGGACACTGATATAAAAAAATAGCTTGGGCGCATGCGCAGTAGCATGCAGCTTCTACTACGGCTACTGCGCATGCGCCCAGGCTATTTTTTTTATATCAGTGTCTGCTCGCAAGCGCCGGAAGAGGACGGGACCGGAGGACATCAGAGGAAGAAGAGGCGTGGATGAAGATGAAGACACACCCTGAATGCCCGCCCAGCGTTCACGTTCGGTAAGTAGAGCACATTCTTTTTTAGGGTTTTATTTTAAAACGGGAGGGTAGTTTAATATAACATTTACGGTGCCTGAATAGTCTTTTTAAAGGCTATGCACGCATATGTGGGGCTCTAGCAGCATGATTTTGCTGATAGAGCCCCTTTAAGGTTAAATTGCCGTGTTGGCACTTTGTGATAAATTAGGGGGTTTTGGGTAGCAATTTGGGCACTCGGTCTCTAAAAGGTTCGCCATCACTGGCCTATAGGATTGTCCTTACATAAATGGCGAACAACCACGGCCAGACTGAAGCAGCAAAGATCTGAATCAAAATCAAAACGGGGCCTTATTGTCTATTCATGACAGTGATTCAAAGCCATGTGCTGTCTGTGATCCGGGAAGAAATAGGACAACCTTCATTACATCGGGTTTTTCGGGTCCCCCTTCCCCTGATCGGGTTGGACCCCCAATATCTGACAACCCCTTTAAGCATAAGACATTGATTTCATAAAGGTATAAAAGCCCCGTGATGGGTTTGCACTATATTTTAATCTTCGCACCTATCCCGCCACCAGTCCTAAGGTTACCCCATATGATTGGGGCAATAGTAGAGCGCCCTATCGGCCACTGACTTTAGAGCGGCAGTGGCATAGATATGAAGTGGCCAGGTACGTGTTTGACTGCTATTTCAGTAATATAGGGGATAGGAGCCCGAGGGTCCCAGACGTCAGACCCCCATCAGTCATCCCTTATATCCCATACATAGGTGACACGTTAAACACTTAATGTCCCATTAAGTTGCAATGGGACATTTTGGATGCACTTAAGTAACGTATAGCCCAAGTCTTCTCAGATTGTTGGCTGCCATTATACAATATGTCCCTTTAAACATTCTCCAGGGTATCGACTATTGGACTTTCGATCATTTTCTCTAATTTTCTGGTTTTGTGTCATTCTGATGACCGAGAGCATTGAGTCAGTCCATGAGTCAGGGAACGGACACGTAAGCGGAGTTGTCTCCTACACTCGTAGATTTACAATGCGCTGAGTAAAAAGAAAACCCGTAACATTGAATCAGAAAAGTCTAATGAAGTGAATAAATCATTATTGTGATTATTAATAATTCAGAGGTCACCGGGTATAACTCGGATTACGCAGAAGACTATTTTTTGAAATCCTTAGAGCAATACATTAGGATTTGTGGTGTTGCCCTCTTTCTCAGTTTTTTCCCTCTTTATCAGTTCAGCGAGGACCAAATTGCCTTCTTAATACTCTAAAATGAATGCGTTGACGTTTCTATACGGATTGGTTTTGTGTAAGCCATAGGGGGGCGCTCTTCCTTACCCTGTGCAGTCTCCTTTTCTGAGGTCATCAATTGAAGATCAGTTGTGGTCAGACCCCCACAGATCAGCTGTATGAAGCAGCACATGACCTGTTTGCCACTCAGTCCACTGGAACAAGCTCCAGGACCCAACGGTGGCCTGGGACGCTGAAGCACCTGGAAGAGGTGAGTATCTTGGCCTACCTCTACCCCCTGTCTACATCCATTTAGACTCCATTTTGTCTAACCAGCGCCTTCAATGGCAACCAGTGTATATAGAGTATCTTATAGACCAGTGATGGCGAACTTTTTAGAGACTGAGTGCCCAAACTGCAACCCAAAACCCACTAATTTATCACAAAGTGCCAACACGGCAATTTAACCTTAATAATGTACGGATCCACTATTGCACACAATTACAGACCTGCAAAATATGGTCATACAAATGGGGCTTTATAGAGCTTTCTGCGCCACTGTGACCCTCACACAGTTCAATCTGCTTTACAGTGACCCCCACACAGTATAATCTGCTGCACTGTGGCCCCCACACAGTATAATTTGCTGCACAGTGAACCCCACACAGTACAATTTGCTCCACGGTGGCCCCCACAGTACAATTTGCATCACAGTGACCCCCACACAGTATAATCTGCTGCACAGTGAACCCCACACAGTACAATTTGCTCCACAGTGACCCCCACACAGTACAATCTGCTTCACAGTGACCCCCACACAGTATAATCTTCTCCACAGTGACCCCCACACAGTACAATCTTCTCCACAGTGACCCCCACACAGTACAATCTGCTTCACAGTGACCCCCACACAGTACAATCTTCTCCACAGTGACCCCCACACAGTACAATTTGCTCCACGGTGGCCCCCACACAGTACAATCTGCTCCACAGTGAACCCCAGACAGTAAAATTTGCTCCACGGTGGCCCCCACACAGTATAATCTGTTCCATGGATAGGTACCCAAAGAGAGGGCTCTGAGTGCCACCTTTGGCACCCATGCCAAAGGTTTGCCATTAGGGTTATAGACTGTAGTATAATGGACACCTGATGACGTGGCTCACTATCTCTTACCATGTTCTGCCTGTTTGTGAAAGTATTTTACTGGAAAGTTTCATTACACGCGGTATGTAACCCAATATTGTGTGTTTTGGGTTTTGTTTTTCAGTCAGCGTTACCGTCGGTGGTAGACAGTATCTCCTCGGACTTTACGACACAGCCGGACAAGTGAGTATGATACTTTGGATGAATATTTGCTCTTTCTTCTTCTTCATGGGTTCTCATGTTTGTATAATTTTGCCTACTACTCCTACAATGTCCAGGAGCCTCTTGAAATGGATGCGGCCTACTAGAGCTGAGGGACATTGTGAGCCAGAATAGAGTCACTCTGGTGGACCAACGTCCCCCTATGGCCTCCTTGTGCACTCGCGTCACTCTCCGAGGCCATGGACACAAAGCGCACTGGTGCTCCATTCACAAGGAGGCCTTCGTTGGACGTTGGACGTTCGTCCTTCTGATCACCGGGGGACCTGGCAAACGGCACAACCTCCAATATAGAATTTTAGGGAGAATGTCCCTTTAAACCGCAGATGAGATTTCCTCCTACAGTCCGTGTCAATTAGACTCGATCCGTGCAGGCAGCCACGTGGTTCTATTGCTTAATCCCTGTCATCTGTCATTGTAGTCGCCGTTATAAATGAACGGCAGGAATGTTTTATGACCAACTGCAGCGGAAAAAGGAATTTCAACAAATGCATACAAGGATTTCATTTTGGTTGCCGATTATCCCCTTGGCTGAGCAGCCCTGCCATCACATTATGCAGGGCACAAGCGCAGTCTGTCTGAATGGCTGGCCTTTACATATTGTAATGTGCAGGGCTTATGTATCCGCTGCGTTACTGGAGTTTGCAGAATGGCAGCCGATCAGTAGTAAGTGGATTTCTCCGCTGATATTCCTCGAAGCCCTGGCATTCGTTCAAGGTTGGAATAGAAGTTGCAGTTGCAAAATGTAAGGCAGCCGGTCCTTGGGAATATTTTCCACTGCTGTTTTTGGATCATTGGTTTAGTGTTGAGATGCGATTTTTGTCTTATTGCAAATAGTTAAGTGGTGTCATTGGTCGGGGTTACCTAAGTCCATGGCTGGAGGGGGAGAGATCTACACAAGTGGCATATTTAAAAAATCACATCCCGAATTGTGTTTTTATTTAGTAGCTTCTCATTTTTGTTGAGCTGCAGTATTGGTAGCGTGGACAAGCCGATGGTGTAAAACCGGAGAAATGGCGATTTGCAGCGACCATCAGATAAAAATTAGAGGAAATCGAGAAGGTGGTGAGGGCCGGAGGAAGTGGGTTTCTTGTGCATATAAAGAAATGGTCTTATCTATGCCGAAATCTCTATAGGAAGGATGTTAATACACAATTCTGCAGATTTCACTTCCTAGCACTAATTTGGGGTAAAGCTTTCCAAAGACCTGGTCGACTCCTACTTATTCCTCCTGACTGCCCCAGGCACATGCATGCTCAGCTTATCCAAGTGCCAAGGTTTTCTTTTCTGCAACATGAGCTTGGGTTTTTGAAAGTCTAAAGCAGAAGAACTGGAAGGTCCAAAAATCTGCTGCTTGTGAGGAGTTTTCCCGTTAATTTTTAATGATGACTTGTCCTCAGGACCCGAGACCCTTGCTGATCAGCTATTTGAAGGGGTTGTGGCATTGATATGGCTATTCACAGTTTGCATTTCTCACCATGGATTTCCTTGGAGGATATTTATCAAGGGGTCGTGACATTTGCAGGGATGTCATGTCATTGTATATGGTCGATTTCATAGAGGCTATAGTGTAGTCCAGGGGTTGCAGCATACATGTGATTGCTGTGACCTCTTCACAGTTGACATTGCATACCGTCTAGTTCATTGGGCGAGACTGTAGTATCCAACCCCAGACTTTATGTCCCTAAATGTCGAGAAAAAGCAAAACACGAGTCCACACGTGCTCAATATTCACAGATGGCACGTATTGTGCAGCAGATAATTCAGCAAAGAGAAAGCACTGATGCAACTAAAACATAACATTTAATACATTAAAACCATGCTATAGACATGTAATATAAAACAGTCATACCAAAAAATCCTCACACAGGATCTGCTTGTGCAGATGCCCATAGCACGGACCCGTCGCACGAGACTCCGAAGAGAATCCGCGCATGCGCAGTAGTGCCCGCAAGCCCTACACAGACAACCTGATATGGAGAAGCAAAGTGCTTAGAATAGACAGCAAGAAGGCTCCGCGCCCTCACTTAACTATGCAAAATTGCCTTTATATCGGGGTCAAGGGTTAGGATATCCCAATGGCGCTGCAATATGTTTCGCACCTCGGACGCTCCATTGTCTTAAGTTTCAATTCTTCGGACCGTACTGCCTGAGTCATCTGATTTTTCCTTAACTCTAAGCAGTTGGGTGCGATCACAAGCCAAAGAGGATTTAAAGGCCTCTCTGAGGACACGATCTGGGTAACCCCGTCTTAAAAAATGGGTTCTCAAGTCTGCTGCCTGGTCCACAAACGCCCGCCCCCCCCAGAGCAATTCCTTCTAAGCCTTAGCTACTGACCATGTGGTATACCCCTCTTTATTGGGTATGGATGTCTACTGTCCCATTACATGATTGCAGGAATAATTTGTGGCCGTTGCCTTTCTGAACACCCTGGTGTCCAATGTGCCATTATATCCTTTGGCTATAAGGACGTCCAGAAAAGGGAGAGATGAACCACCAATTTCACATATGAATGATAGGCCTATTATGTTCACACTTAGATGTTCCACGAACACCACAGGACCAAAACATCATCTATATACCGCGCCCACAGTTCAAGCGTTTTTGCAGCGGTTTCATTTTAGATGCAGTGGAGCAATAAAAAAAACATGCAATGGACTTCCCCTTTAATTCCCGTACGACTTGTTTTATTCCCCACTCGCCTATGAACAGGTTGTCTGAAGTCCTCTCTGACCTTGCTCTGAAACTTGGACAAGTGACCTCATCTGGTGACAATCTGTGTAGGTTGCAGATATTTTGCTGGGTGTGTAGATTTGTGCCGGATCCGTCCCTTCGATACGTGATGATCTTGTACTATAAAATGTTTCTATTTCCTTCCCTTGTGTTTAGGTTACTCAGCATTATCAGTCAGTACCTTCCTGCCGTCCCTGGTCTTTATAGGGGCATTATACAGGCACGGGGTAGACTGAATTCAGCTTGAGCCCGGGCGAGGTTACTAGACATGAAACCCAACCAATGCACCACATACTGGCCCTTGTGCACCGCACACGTGTTCAGACCCTACACCATAGGCTGCACTTATCACTGGCCTTTCATGGTTACACATTGGACTAGTGCCCAGCATTTATTTTCGGCCATACCGGATTGTGTCGCTCGCAGGGGCAGACTAGAATTTCTCTTTAAACCACAGATGTAGCAGATGGTCTGTGATTTAAGGATCAGAAAGTACAAGCTGCCAGGTTGTAATAGAACTTGGATGTGACGCCTCAGAACTATTCGCAACTATTGAAGTTCTTTCCTGTGTATTCGCAACGCTGCAAGATGGAAAATTACAGAAAAGACTTTGAAGAGGACTTATCACCAGATCTGAAAAGCCCAATGACATCATCATCTGATCGGCGCTGTCACCCTGAGCATTTTGGTGTTTTGTTTATTGAAATCTGTTTGGCTATTCCAAAGATATAAGCCCTTTTGGTGAGGATACAAATTGGGGTCTACTAGACAAGTGGGTGGTAACACTGCATGACATACAGCACATAGAGAAAGCACAGTGTTACCGCCCACTTGTCTAATTTGTATCACCATTAAAGCTTTGGAATAGCTGAACGGATTTGGGGAAAGAAAACACCAACATGCTCAGGATGATGGCACCTATCAGATGATCGGCTTTCCAGACCTTGTGACAGGTCCTCTTTAAAGCTAAAAATTCAGTCTTGACTGCAGATGATCCCAATATTCAACTCCACCTACCCCGATTATGGCCCATGTCCCGCTGGTGATGGAGCTGAGATGTGGGGGGTTGTTTGGTGTCCTCGAGATATAGAGCTGCTTTAGTGGTCCCGTGATATGGGGAGACTACGTGGACACCAGGGATTTATTTTTTAACCCTTGGCTAATATCATGGCATCTCTTTTGGGACCCTATAAACCTGTTTACTTGTAAGGAGAAAGAAGAGCAGTGGTGTCATGTCCGATCATTCGAGGGAAGACTAAAGCAGCCTCAAACAACCTTCCAAATCTCATATGTCTGGACCTGTGTGTATTTTAGGGGTAGTAGCATATTGGACTAAGTGGAATCCTCTCCATAGACTTATGTGGGGAGGAAACAGAAATAAAAAAAAACCTCTAGTTTTTTTTTTTTCCAATTGACCTGTTAGCTTTGCCTCTATCCATCAGATTTTGGAGGAAGATGAAGCAATACACAGAGCCTATGTAAATCAATGGATGGTCTGTAATGCAGTACTGGTCAGGTCCTCCGGCGAGAGATACTTTGTAACACAGGACAGGTCCTCAAGAGCGAGAGATACTTTGTAATACAGGACAGGTCCTCAAGAGCAATAGATACTTTGTAACACAGGACAGGTCCTCAAGAGCGAGAGATACTTTGTAACACAGGACAGGTCCTCAAGAGTGAGAGATACTTTGTAACACAGGACAGGTCCTCCAGAGCAATAGATACTTTGTAAAGCAGGACAGGTCCTCCAGAGTGAGAGATACTTTGTAACACAGGACAGGTCCTCCAGAGCAATAGATACTTTGTAAAGCAGGACAGGTCCTCCAGAGTGAGAGATACTTTGTAAAGCAGGACAGGTCCTCAAGAGCGAGAGATACTTTGTAATACAGGACAGGTCCTCAAGAGCGAGAGATACTTTGTAACACAGGACAGGTCCTCAAGAGCAATAGATACTTTGTAACACAGGACAGGTCCTCCAGAGCGAGAGATACTTTGTAACACAGGACAGGTCCTCCAGAGCGAGATACATTCTTTGTGACTTCTCTCTTCTGTGGCTAATATATGAGAATCCTAACCTCAGAATTTCCATACAGGGTGTTTGTCAATCTTTTCTAAGTCAGAGAACCCCATAAAGGCCCCCGCACATTAAGACGTTCACGGTTGATCTGATGACCCCACGTCTACACACGACTATTCCGTCATCTGCCTCAGGCAGTCATCCCAGTCCTTGCATCAGTCACTGTCACTCTATAAATAGCCCTCAGCTTCCCAGTCACTTTGTCCTTGTTTGTTTACCACCCATTAAAAATCAGACCCGTCCTCTTCACATTAGTAAACCGTAAAAATGGCCATTAAAATTCGTTCTCGCCGCCCTTTGCGCGCTGACGGCTGAGCCTCTGCTTATCAATACAGTTTATCGGATGAGTCAGAGAATCGCTGCCGTTGCTGGAGTTTGTAGGGTTAAAGGGATAACTTCTATCACTATATACCTGACTTATACTTGTCACAAGGTTACAACTTATCACCTATCCAATGGATACGTAATAAGTGATCGGGGAGAAGCCCCCGCCCATCCCGACAACAGGGCCATGTGTGCTCACAGAAGTGAATGGAGCATGCTGGGAGTTGTAGTTTCACATCTTATGTAGTCACACAAGCAGACGTGGCCCTGGGGATCTGGGATAAGGGACCACACTACGGTATATAGATGACGTTCCTGAGCATGGTGTATATATAAGTCGTCCCCCCCCCGCAGTCTTTCCGTCTTTCCCTTCACACGCGCTCACTAATGTCTTCCTCCTCGGTGTGGGCAGATGATATAATCTCCAGTGTCTGGCCATGTTTCCTTGGGTCTGCTCCGAGCATTAATCATTCCTTCTCCTTCCAGGAAGATTACGATCGCTTGAGACCATTGTCTTATCCCATGACCGACGTTTTCCTGATCTGCTTCTCTGTGGTAAATCCGGCTTCCTTTCAGAATGTGAAGGAGGAATGGGTGCCCGAGCTGAAGGAGTACGCGCCAAATGTGCCATTTTTACTAGTGGGCACGCAGGTGGGTTTTGGTGGCATCAGCCAATGTGATCAGACACTTATGCCCTGTCATGTGGTCAGACACATTCCGTATACTGCGATCCGATCCCTACTGATCAGACACTTATCCCCTATCCTGCAGCCAGACCCCACTGATCAGACACTTATCCCCTATCCTGCAGTCAGACCCCCCACTGATCAGATACTTATCCCCTATCCTGCAGCCAGACCCCACTGATCAGACACTTATCCCCTATCCTGCAGTCAGACCCCCACTGATCAGACACGTATCCCCTATCCTGCAGTCAGACCCCCCACTGATCAGATACTTATCCCCTATCCTGCAGCCAGACCCCACTGATCAGACACTTATCCCCTATCCTGCAGTCAGACCCCCACTGATCAGACACTTATTCCCTATCCTGCAGCCAGACCCCACTGATCAGACACTTATCCCCTATCCTGCAGTCAGACCCCCACTGATCAGACACGTATCCCCTATCCTGCAGTCAGACCCCCCACTGATCAGATACTTATCCCCTATCCTGCAGTCAGACCCCCACTGATCAGACACTTATTCCCTATCCTGCAGCCAGACCCCCCACTGATCAGACACTTATCCCCTATCCTGCAGCCAGACCCCCACTGATCAGACACTTATCCCCTATCCTGCAGCCAGACCCCCACTGATCAGACACTTATCCCCTATCCTGCAGTCAGACCCCCACTAATCAGACACTTATCCCCTATCCTGCAGTCAGACCCCCACTGATCAGACACGTATCCCCTATCCTGCAGTCAGACCCCCCACTGATCAGACACGTATCCCCTATCCTGCAGTCAGACCCCCCACTGATCAGACACTTAATCCCTATCCTGCGGCCAGACCTCCCACTGATCAGACACTTATCCCCTATCCTGCAGTCAGACCCCCACTGATCAGACACGTATCCCCTATCCTGCAGTCAGACCCCCCACTGATCAGACACTTATCCCCTATCCTGCAGTCAGACCCCCCACTGATCAGACACTTATCCCCTATCCTGCAGTCAGACCCCCACTGATCAGACACTTATCCCCTATCCTGCAGTCAGACCCCCACTGATCAGACACTTATCCCCTATCCTGCAGTCAGACCCCCACTGATCAGACACTTATTCCCTATCCTGCAGCCAGACCCCACTGATCAGACACTTATCCCCTATCCTGCAGTCAGACCCCCACTGATCAGACACTTATCCCCTATCCTGCAGTCAGACCCCCACTGATCAGACACTTATCCCCTATCCTGCAGTCAGACCCCCACTGATCAGACATTTATCCCCTATCCTGCAGTCAGACCCCCCACTGATCAGACACTTATCCCCTATCCTGCGATCAGACCCCCCCCCCCACTGAACAGACACTTATCCCCTATCCTGTAGTCAGACCCCCACTGATCAGATACTTATCCCCTATCCTGCAGTCAGACCCCCCACTGATCAGACACTTATCCCCTATCCTGCAGTCAGACCCCCACTGATCAGACACGTATCCCCTATCCTGCAGTCAGACCCCCCACTGATCAGACACGTATCCCCTATCCTGCAGTCAGACCCCACTGATCAGACACGTATCCCCTATCCTGCAGTCAGACCCCCCACTGATCAGACACTTATCCCCTATCCTGCAGTCAGACCCCACTGATCAGACACTTATCCCCTATCCTGCAGTCAGACCCCCACTGATCAGCACTTATCCCCTATACTACGGTCAGACCTCCACCTATCAGATATGTGGTATAACCTCCATAAACATGTCATAGATGCTGGATGACGACCACTAATGGCCACTATTACAGGGCCCATACAGTGTGCCACCCAGCTTTACATGGCCATATAATCCAGATGGATATGGGGTATATGCTACAGTTGCCTTGTTTTGCCTAGTATAGCTATGTGTCAGTCTTCACTGCAATTCTAGAATTCTGTTCATGAATAAGTTTATGGGTTTGGCCGACATCAGCATGTAATAGGACATATTAAGAAATGACACCCGTCCTGTATATAGTTCTGCTCCGTATATAATGGCCCATGTACGGCTGCCGTCAGTCCTAGTCATGGGATGGCTCTATAAATGTATGCAGAGCGGATGTTCGCGTCGGTACAGTATTAGGTCAGGTCATTTCGCCCGGCTGTGCCCGTTCTTTTTGCTTCTCATTAAATGCGTTATTAAATCTAAAATCTTGGCTACGAGGGCGCCGGGGCATCGGATGTTCTCCCGGTCTCTGATGTCTCTCCGCTTCACACGTCTATTTGCTTTTTCATGTTTTAGAATACAAAAAAATGCAAAAAAAAAAAGTGATTTTTATTTTCATGACTTGCAGATCGACCTAAGAGATGATCCCAAGACTCTAGCAAAGCTAAATGATGTGAAGGAAAAACCTATTACTGTGGAGCAAGGGCACAAGCTGGCGAAAGAGGTAAAGACGCTGGCAAAGATGGAGTCATTATGTGCGGGGTGCTGTAGTGATCCTTGTGCAAGTCCATGTCATCTGTACTCCGGTAATGACATTCTTATGGCGCTCCTGCCGCCCGACGGGTAATGGGAAAGGACATTAGACTGGAAATATTCATTCCTGATAAAATAACGCGCACTGGAAGATACAAAGCGTCAGCTCCGCTCTGGAGTCTCCTACTACTAAGGGGTGCGACGACCGTTGTCCAAGGTGTTCGTGTATCCCTAAGGAAATAGAATCCAATTGGTATATAGTCGTAATGGGTAAAGTGACCGGGACAGGAGAAGAATAAAATCTATTCCCTTTTCCCCGCACGGTCGGTTGCACACTGGTTAAAGTGAAGCGGTGAGGGTCTGCATCTCCACTTTAACCAGCGCTAAATCTAGTCAGGCTGCAGGCACGATCTTGGCCTGTAAGATTGCAGCTGCAGAGTTAGAATTGACTGCCATCTTTGCAGTCTCCCTGGACGTATCCTGCTTGGGGTAAACTGTAATGTACAAGTCTGAGCAGGATTCGTCCAGATCTTGCGCCTGGCGTCTGCCCGGTGCCATTCCACCGGGATTCCGTCCTCAGCCCCGAGAAACTGGACAGGCAACGGCTTCCCGGTAGAGATGAGCGACTCGTATTCGATCGAATACCTCGCTGCCATATGAATGCGTGTAAGCGGCCGATCACCAAGGGGTTAAACACATGGAATGTTCGATGCGCTTAACCCCTTGGTGATCGGCCGCTAAAATGCATTCCTATGGCAGCAAGGTGTTCGATCGAATACTAGTCGCTCATCTCTACTTCCCGGAGGTCGGCTTTACAACCCCTAGTGTCTGCCTGCGGCCTCTATCAAATCAAATCAAAAAAGCTTTATTGGCACGTCCGAATAGATATTTGGCATTGCCAAAGCTAGTAGAGTGGGGGGGGGGGAGTTGGACTCGGGTGGGTGGGTGGTGGGGGTGGTGTGGGTGGTTTGGGGTATAACAGTCCATGGAGTCTCATCTTCCTCTTCGTTGGTGACCGTTATATGGGGAGGTGGGGTGGGGCGGGGCAGTTGGTTTGGGGTATAACAGTCCGTGGAGTCTCATCTTCCTCTTCGTTGGTGACTGCTATATGGGGAGGTGGGGTGGGGTGGGGCGGGTGTTTTGGGATAAATATAACAGTCCGTGGAGTCTCATCTTCCTCTTATTTGGTGACAGCTGGACACGTATTGGGCAGTGATCTCCACAGTGGCCTCTTCTTCTCCCAGTAGGATGTAGAGTTTCCTCTTCTCGTCTGCAGATATGAAGTCTGGGATGTGGGCAGAGAGTCTTTGGTAGTAGACGGCCCTCTATACGTGGAAACCGTTTTTTTGGGTCAGACACAAAGTCCTGCGCGTCTGACTTTGTGTCCAGCGGAAAAAAAAACGGTTTCCCTGCGGAGAGGCCACTGGCGGACACCTTTCAAATGAATGGGTTTTAAAGCTGACCACTGGGAATCTGTCCCCGTCCGGTTTCTCGGGGCTGAGGACGGAAACCTGGCAGAATGGCACAGGGCAGACATCGGGTGCAAGGGTGAACGCCTCCTACAAGGAGTCCAAACTAGCTCTCTTTCAGAGTAATGCCCTGTTCACATCTGCTTTTGTATTCCGTCCGGGAAGAGTCCGCATGGAGACCCCCCCGAACAGAATACAAACACAATTGCAAGTGCTGTGCTGTAAAAGCACACGATCCGCATAAACTATAATGGGGTCCATGTGCTTGCCGCACACTGCCCTCACGAATCGACGATTGTCGAAAATGGCCGTCACCACTGCACGGATCACTGAATAGACTCAAGTCTACACAGTGCCACATGGATGCAAATCAGCCACGAAAACTTATGACCACACAACACCCCTGTCAGGGCTCAGGAGGGACGGCACATCCGGAATGATGAGCGATATCTCCTGAGCGCTATCCTCGGACACCTCCCGTACACATCGCAGGGCTATATGGCTATAATGACATCATGTAACTGTAGTCCTGGCCATTTACTGCCAACCTATCGCGCAGGTTTACCAGCTTTGGAGAATGACATCAGTTCTCTGCCAGGAATCTATTAGCGGGCAGATTATCAGAAGGAAATCGGAGATCGGCTCGTTAGATATTGCTCCGAAAATAAAATGAAGAAATCTGCATAAAACATGAGCGGACAGGGTGCAGAGTCACAGTGTGACCATTTCAGGGAGGCAGGGTAGTTCTTTAACTTTTTATATTAAAGGGGTATTCCATCATAGACCCTTATGGTATATCCATAGTGTCCCGTTAACCCCTTCTGCATCTGGCCCTTGTCTGTATGGAGAGGCGGCCATCTTGGCTTTTACTGTAACTCAAGTGGATGTGGCTGTGGATTGGGGTTCCCTGTCCTGTAGACGGGTAGAGGGCCTGAAGGTTTTTGCATTGTTATGCTCTCACCTCTATGGCAGCTTCTGATCCGTTCTGTTCTGGTGAAACGGAGCAAGAGAGAACCTGCTTTGTTTTCATCAGAACAGAACGGTCCATCGGGCGCCCCCTACGAGGGCACATTCGGACATGTACACGAAGCCTACCGCCCTCTAACAATTCAGCCCATGACCGCGCACATTCCTAATATGCCACGGCCGATTATTAGGATTCTTTTACCCTATGCTCCTGACCGTATTTCTGCCTCATCATCTATCGGCTTCCACAACATTTTGTCTCCAATTTCTATTCTCCGTGTATCCCTCAATGACGACGCCTTGTGCACAGGCGGATGAGAACCGCCGCTTGCAATTTTTGCTGCCTACTGAACAGGAAGATAAATTGTCTTTCAGAAAAAAATGGTCCCATTTCAAGGACAATGTATTTCCTTTTATCCTTTCCAGGTAATTTAGCTTTAGCGTCCTCAGCCAGCGATCCTGCACCCACGCTTGTGTCACATTCACCAGACTCGTCCCCTTATTTGGCTGCAGTGGATACAAGGTGTGCGCAGAGTCTCCAAAATCTACAATAATTTACTTTGTAATTGCAAAATGAAGATCTAATTTGCATACTTTTCCCCAGGGTGCATTGTGCCTGGAAGATTCCTGCACCAGCTGGTAATCATTGCATGGAGCGTTGGCTCAAACCCCCCCCCCCCCCCCAGAATTTGCAACGAACACAACTTTTTTGCAAACTGTGAACTTGGCCTTTGAAGGTGATGAGGCTTTAGTAACAAACAAGGGGGTGTTTTTCACAAGGGGAGCTTTTAAAGTGAGTTTTGCTGGAGTCTGTGTCAGGCTAGGTTCACATCTGTCCCCGGGTTTCGGATTTTTCGGTATACAAACGTCAAAAACTTGGCGGACCCCCGTTATAGTCCATTACTTCACTTTTGCTACCTATGTATCTGGTGCACACAGGTACACAGGCTAACCAGGTTCATATTCTCACTTATTTTTTCAATATGTTGCAGTTTTTTTATGCCAGAATTCAGGAGGACAAGGCTTGAAAATTTCTCTCAATGTGCACCAAAATTCTGACCATAGCTGTGTGGGAGGTCCATCGAAAATTACGGTCGTAATAGGTGACATAAGCTAAGACTATACAGTCTAAAGACGTACCAGGTCTATCCTCCACTATCAGCCACTTGCACATTTTAAGACCGTCTAGTCCAAGTGTTCATTGTCCAACTACACAGTCCAGTGACATTCATGTGACCACCTGTCAAAATCCAGAATAACCCCCTTTGTCAGAGCGGACCGCTGCGAGACGTGCAGGAAGAGAGGGGATGTTGTGATGATGTCACTGGGACGTTGAGCCATGCCGACTCCAGTGCCGTGGCCAGCTGCGCTAGGTTACGCGGTGAAGCATTCATAGCGAACAATCCAATGGAGGTGGTCCCACAGATTCTCGATTGGGTTCAAGTCCGGGGAATTTGCTGGCCAAGGGAGTATGGTAAACTCATCCTGGTGCTCCTCGAACCACACACGTACACTGCGAGCTTTATGGCACGTGGCATTGTCCTGCTGGTAGATGCCATCATCCGGAGGAAGAACATTACGCATGTAGGGGTGAACATGGTCTGCAAGGATAGATGCATACTGGTGCTGATCCATCGTGCCTTCCACAATGATGAGTGCACCCAGATGGCTGATGACACGTGCCTTCTGTGATTGGTTATGTAACGTTGACATCAAAAGTAGGCGCTGGTCACATTAATATGACTGGACTGTGTATTATAGAGGATTGGTAAACCTGCCCCATCGTGTAGCAGCCATGACAAGTAAAGGGTAAGTTCACACGGAGGAATTTGACACGGATTCCACCCAGATTCGCCCTTCCATTGTTTTCACTGAAAGCAGAGAAGCGTCCTGCTCAACTTGGCCGTGGATTCTGTGGCTCGAGACTCCCTGCTGATCGGGCCTATTCATGTGGACTTAGTACGCAACGGAAAGCCGATCGGCATCCCGTCACAGATAGGAAGCGGCTGGAAAACGAAAATGAATTCCTCTTCATTTTCCACCGTCTGAACATTCCCTTACTGTATCTCAGCCGCCATTCACGTGATTGAGCTGCGAAGGATCGGCCATCGCTATCCAATCCTTTCATTAGGCCACAATGGCTGTCTATGAGCATCGCCGGGACGTTCTATACCAGCTGATTACAACAGACACAAAGATAACACACAGTAAAAGAGAAGAACAATCTCCAATACGAGAGATACAGGCGGCTTACATAATAGCGACATTAGGAAATCCAACCGATAAACCAACACTTCTCACTTTGTGGCCACGTTTTTGCAGTTTACTCTGAGTAAACCCTTTCCAAAGCAGATCTGAAAGATAACCGGTCACCTTAAAGGGGTTGTGCCATTAAAGACACTTATTCCCTATCTACAAGATAAGTGACTGATCGCTGGGGGGCCTGGCTGACGGTTCCCACACTGACCAAGACGGGGCAACAAATGCCCCCGTAAATCCTCCTTGTGAATATAGCGCCTGTGCTCTTGTGTGACAGACACGCCATTCATAGATAGATAGATATAATTTTTTTTTTTTTTAGCTTCCTCTACGGGGCTTGAACCTGCGATCTTTAGATTACTCGTCCCGTAGACTGCAATACAGCCGTCTATGGAGAAATCCTTCTATACCCTTGGAGACTTATCACAGGCAAGCCTGGATATGTACATAGGGCTCCCAGCTGTCATGAACACTGGATGGCTCCCCCCAATTGCACCATGCGGGAGCCATCTTGGAAAAAGAAAGTAAGACGTAGGAAGCACCAGAGGAGGGGCGGTTGTCAGAGTTTGGGGTGCCATTTGAAAGGGCTAATGCTCATGATTGAGCTAGAATCCAATAGTGGGCGCCAGGTCTCTGCAGTATTAGAAGAGTGGGCACCATATTGAAGTAGTGATATGTCATTCACGAAGAAATCAGCTCCATTTCCTGCGCGGGCGATATCGACCTTTGCCCCCTACATGCCCCCCTCTTTTTAACCTATTCATGGCTGTCTGCCTAACACAGACATATGACCCATTGCTTTGCAGACCAGGATAGCCCTGGAATAAAGGAGGCAATCCTGGGACTATTAGGGGATTGCTATGCATGCACCTCTGATGTCCGACCTCCGCCGGGTTACCTGGATGTGCAGTTCTTACATTTGCCTGCAAAATGATGTCAGCAATGGCTGAAGCGCCCCCTCCTCCCGTCCTCCTGCACACAGTGACTCACAAGCTGCAGTCTGTCTGACGATCACAAAGAGAGGAGCCAGGGGCACAGCAAATATACAAATCATTTCACTGCTATACAGATGGTCAGGAGGACTTATGGAAAAACTGCTAGTGCTGCAGAATGGGAGGGTTAATAGCACAGCGTGCATGCTCATGACTGAGGACATAAAGGCCTACCCAGCGGGCTAGAACCAGCGGATGTCTCTGCAGGCTGTAGGCACATGGTGGCAGAGCTGCAAACAGCTTATGGCGCTTCTGCCTGCTTTGTAGTCTCACTACATGTACCTGGATTACTGTGTCCGGGATTTAGATGCAGCTTTGGATGTGAGTGGAGGTCATCGGGAGGAACCTCACAGTAATGACAATGGCAAATATTTATAATGTGCCGTTATCACGGAGAATCAAAGCATTGTGGAGTTAGTGGCGGCCATACAGGCTCTCAACCCCAACACCCAGTTGTTTGTATGGGAATGAATGATGGGGGATTCGAACCCAGAACCCCAGCGCTGCAAAGCATCAGTGTGTATTCCCACAATAAAAATCTAGCACTTATCCACAGGAGAGGTGATGGTATTTGGATCACTTGGGGGCCACCATTGGATTCACCTTAGGGTGCCAATAAAGGGGTCCCAGCTGTTTCCATTACGGCCATATTGTTTATAGGGCAGGGCAGGGCAGGGTGGGTGCTTGGTCATCACGCTATAAGGACTGTTATTATGGTTATGCTGATGAGGAGGATGAACCCGTTTTAGGGTCAGTTAGGGTTGCTGCGGATTCTGTCCCCGAATATGGAGCTCCCAAATCCGCCTCCCATTGTTTTCAGAGAACTCAGCAGGTCACGGAGGAAAGAAGCGTCCTGCTCCATCTTGCTGTAGATTCTGCCCATGGGGTCCGCGGATCGAGACTCCCTCCAGATTAGGCCCATTCACCCGATGGATGCTGATGCACTGCAGCCCCGCGAAAAAGCCAGCGGTGGAAAATGATGCGGAGTTTCTTCTTCACTTTCTGCCATGTGAACTGACCCTTACTAATTGGTTAGACCCCCACCAACCTAAGGTGAGTGTTTTGGGTTTTTTTTTTTCCCCTGTTCGTGGGGCCTAAACCTTAAGGTCTTTTCTCACTCCTGGTGTGCACAAGATAGTGCCGGCCATGATCCCTGAAAAAGAAGAGCACAATGAGAAACCTGGGCGAGAATTAGCAGGGTTGTGTGACTATAACCTTAGGCTATGGTCACACCTGGTCAGACTCGGTAGGCTTTCTGTATGCTGTTCTTCGTGCAGTTTGAGGAGTTTTCAACTTTTGCTTTGCAAAGGCTGAAAACCGCCATGGAGTCGGCAGCAATAATCGGCATCCTGCAGGTTCCAGACATGTAGCACAAAATACTTGGACTGCAGGTTTTTTCCGCAGCGTGCTTGGGATTTGTTTAACTACTATTCACTATACAGTGGGTTAGCCCGTGGCAATTACACCAGTGGCTAACCGGCTGCAACTAGGCCATGGGTTGCCCCTGGGCTTATAGGGCATTGCAGGGATTGATATCAGGAGGAGGGAGCTCCAGCTCTCCACATCTCCATCTAACTGCTGTTTACAAGGGTCACATCACATACACTGCGGTCCCTTCAAATAGCTGATCTGCGAGGGTGCAGAATCGGATCCCACTGATATTCTGAGGTCATCGATATCTGTATCCTGGAAAAGCCCTGTAAATGGTTCTTCTCATCCTGTAGTTTCAAGGATATCCCACTGCTGTATGATCAACGGGAGCTTATTCTCCAGGTCAGCCAGGACCCAAGAGGTTAAAGTGGCCACAGCATACGTGGGTTACTTAATAACGGTGGTCCGGGGTACTACAGCGTGGTCTCAGTCATTTAAAGGGGTCGTGCAGAACTTTGAAAACATGGCTACTTTCTTTTTCTCAAGAAGTGACGTCGGTCACATGGTCACGCTGCAGCTCAGTCCTGTTCATTGTAACGGGATGGAGATGTGACATTACCATGTGACCGACGCTACCTGCAAGTTATCACTAAATAAATCGCTTCCAGGTAGTCGGACCCATGTAAATAATGAAGGGGCTGCAATGCTTGGCCATGCACAGAAAAACCCTGCTGATCGGTGAAGGTGCCTGCATCTTTTCTGGTGCCCTTATGAAACACATTGGGTTGTAGGTGTCAACAATATATATAGATTTTTCTGTATTGTGTATCGGTGTATGTATATATAAGGCGCTAGTCACACCAAGAACATATATGTAAC
Source organism: Leptodactylus fuscus (assembly GCF_031893055.1). Classification (NCBI taxonomy): domain Eukaryota; kingdom Metazoa; phylum Chordata; class Amphibia; order Anura; family Leptodactylidae; genus Leptodactylus; species Leptodactylus fuscus. The sequence continues at coordinate 8,668,073 of NC_134267.1, read as the reverse complement.
ATAGATATATATGGAAATAGTAAAATATATGAATAAAAAATAAATGATATATATACACACACGCACACTGTAGAAATATATATATATATATATATAATAGATAGATGACCTAGGCACCTGTATGGCGCAGATCAAGCCTGTATGTACTTGGTATGAGCAGTGCCTTACACGTCATAAAGCGAATTTGTTTCATCTTTTCACATTGTAAACCAAAGCTTTATTAAAGATTCCCGCACACCAATGGCTTTCTTTCCCTCCTGACAGATCGGGGCGTGCTGCTACGTGGAGTGTTCGGCTCTGACGCAGAAGGGCCTGAAAGCCGTCTTTGACGAGTCCATTATCGCTATTTTAACTCCAAAGAAGAACCCCATGAAGAAAAGAATAGGCTCGAGATGTATAAACTGCTGTCTGATCACGTGAGACGTGCACCCCGCTCCTAGGGGATGGGCCCCGCGCCCACGACGGTAGCACCACCGCTGCACAAGAGACTTTTATTGACCTGCTTTACGGCGACGTCGAGGACATGACGGCTCACAAAGCTTCTGGAGGAAAGATGTGGTTTCTCAGGGTCTACTTTATAGCGACGCTACGTGTGTGCAGTGTGGCGGCCGCGCTTGGTCTAGTTTCGCACTTCATGTCCCATCGCACAGACAGGAGGCAGAGTCCCTCGCCCGCGACTACTATCGGCTTTTGTAGGTCAGTCGTTTCCTGTTCCAGTAAATCCAGAATGGAGCCAACAGGAGACCGGCGACGTAACCGAACGTGGCGCCTAGCGAGCAGGAGATCGGCCATACCTGCCGGGAGAAATAAGACAAGCTTTATTAGCACAAAAGGAAGGAGCACAGATACAAGCGGTGAATGTTAGTACAGGATCTATCCACTACATACAAGGACCGGCTTCTATTTACTACATTGTAAGAAAACATTAAAATCCTACTTTATAAGGCCGGAGGTCATGAGATGGACTTGGGTGGCTGGAAAATAATCTGCGCGAGTGGCCCCTTCTACCAGGGCCCATGATGGGGAATAGCACGCAGTAAGTGATATGTAGGGATTTCTGCAGCTGTGAGCTCAGGAGGATAAGGTAGCCCTCCGCCCTAACAGATACAACCCTGCATAAAGTCTCCCAAAGAGGTTATTAGGAAAACTTGGATTCCCTGTGATCTACCAATTCTGGAGCGCCCGTCTCCTGTCTCTGCATTGCACTGTTCCTCTGTTATTCCTCCTAGAAATATACGGACCCTTGTAGTATTTTAATCTTAGGCCTCAAATATCTGAAATGTAGATTTTTACAGCAAGGGGAATTTTATTAATCTCATCCCAACATTGTGGATTGAAAAAAGGCCTTGGAAAAAGTTGCTTTATTTTGTAAATTGCAGAATGTAAGTTTTACCCGCGGAATTGCAGGTATTCCTGCCAGATTTATACGCCATTTTTTAGCTACTTAGCGACTTAGCCTTAGGAAGATTTCCCCAAGTCCATAGGACGGGGGATAACCTGTAGTCTGGTGGGAGCCCGACCGCTAAGACCCCAGCAAGCAGGAGAATGGGGAATTTTTTTCCTGCTGTTCTAAGAGGAGTGGTGGTCGGGACGGATCGGTGGTCCGGATACATCAGTGGCGCCCCCCACTGATCTGCAGGTGATCCCATCTCCTAGTTATAGGGAATGACTTCTAAAGATGAGAAACCCCTTTGAACTGTTCATAGATTTCTAGGACGAATAAAAGAGGAATAAGACAATAGAGTTCTAAGACACGCTCCAGACTTGTTACATTGTAGGCAATGCAAGTATTTACTAGACATGATGGGGGGGAGGGAAGGTCCTCTGCAAGTTAGTAAAAATTTGGTTCAGATGTGTCTTGCGCTAGGTTCAGGTGTCGGAGTGGGGCAACACGGTGTCTCAGTGGTTAGCACTGTAGCCTTGCAGCGCTGGAGTCCTGGGTTTGAATCCTGCCAGGCACAACATCTGCAAGGAGTTTGTATGTTCTCCCCGGGTTTGCGTGGATTTCCTCCCATTCTACAAAGACAGACTGATAGGGGAAAAAAGAATGTACATTGTGATCCCTATATCATATATCCCTATAGGGGGCTCACATTCTACATTAAAAATAAAAAATCTGTCTCTGTAGAAATTCCCCCCAGATTTGGCCACACAATGGCAGGCAGGTGACCGCTGTTTTGGCAGATGGATTCTGTGTCACTCATGTCCCCTGGGGAATCCAAATGGCACAAGTGTGAACCTAGCCTTAGCTTTACAGCTATGACGTCCATGATCTCGGAGCCACAGGAGCAGTCGCCCGGCTCTTCCAGATTCCTAAGCTTGTGTATTGTGTAGCAGATGTACGACGTGGGGTGGATGGCGGTATACAGCAGTATGTGGACTGCAGTGCAGACCTATATAGCAGACTGTGATCCCCAATACCAGGGCGCTGTGTTCTTTCCTGCAAGTTTTGCTTTTAAAGAATACCTAACCTGTACCGTGTGCAATGCTACAATTTAGAAACTCCTCAGTGTGCCACCATGTAAGTACAGGGGTACACTGCACATATAGCATTCTAGGGGTGCCGTATGGTGAGATAATACAAGTTATTACTAGCAAGGATTCTAGGAAAGCTGTGAGACCTTGTTTCTAGCAATTGTAATGGCCGCCATATTGAATCACTACCAATCCAAGTGTTCATTCCAACTCTCCCCAACAACTATTTGGCTGAGATGAAGCTAATGCTGACACGTTAGTGGATTGTTAATGCCGCACACCGCTGGAATACAGGAGGCGGCGGCACCATCTTTATTCTGGTGGCCAGACCAGCACAAAGCAATGTCTGCAATGCATCCCCTTTAATAAGACATAGATAAAGTTCCCACTTCAAAGCGTACCAGCCCTTTAAGCGCACTCACCTACAGCAGTCGATGCCTTACATGACATAGAGGGGAGACTTACCAAGCTAAATGCACCAGAATCCTGGCCAAGGCCACACGTTGCAGAAACGCAGCATTTTACACTACCAGCAAAGTGGCTGAGATGTTGTGTAATCTCATCCACACATTGCAGGGGAGAAAAATAACAGAGCGGAAATGCAGAGCGTACGCTTCATCTGCGCAAGCTTATCGGGGGAGGGAACGATAACAATAATAAGTTGCAGAGTTTTTAGCTGCATTCTGCTCTATGGGGCCTTGGCTTCAATCTGCTTTGCACCATCTTTATTATGATTTTAGACACTTTTTGCCCCCAGCTGGACAAGGGAATGCGGTTTTGCAGCATCGGGTGCCACAGTTTTGCCTCAAAGTCCGTCAACCGATAGTTTGCAATGACACAAGCGTGTAAAGATGCGCCAAGGCGGTCAATGGATGACACATCTGGTCTACTTCTGTCCCGGTGGTTCAGTCCTACTGGATTAACCCTCTATGGACAACTTGTATGATGCTCCAGACAGAGGTGAAGACCCCGGTGCGTTTTAGGCATAAACATTGCAGACATTTACTGCACATTCAGCGATTCCCTCAGATCTTATGTCATACACTGCCTGCATTACAGAGTGCCAAAGAGCTCCAGGTATATAGAGAACTGAACGGACAGGTCTCATAGTACACACTTGGCTTCAGATTTCTAGGCTGTGTTGTTCCTCTACTACTCCTCCAGGAAACCTATAAACTAATAGAGTGAATGGAGACAGAGGGGGCTCAGTCTGTATCAGCCTGTTATTCTCAATGTTGAATGACAGCAGTGTGAACTTAGTCTTACTTTTATTGCCAGAACGAAGACGTCAGAAGAGACAACATTCTCTTTAAATGAGTCTGTCGCTTTCATAAGGTCACCCCATGGGCAGCAAGCTATGTAATGTACACCCCACCCAAATTCTGTGCAGATGTAGGAAGACGTCCGAGATATAGAATACTACTTAAAGGGATTCTACCAGTAAAATCTAATTTTTTTGTCATTGACACATAGGAATAGCCTTAAGAAAGGCTCTTCTTCTCCTACCTTTAGATGTCTTCTCCGCACCACCGTTCGGTAGAAATCCCGGTTTTCGTCGGTATGCAAATGAGTCCTCTCGCAGCACTGGGGGCGTCCCCAATGCTGCAAGAGAACTCTCCAGCACAGCCTCCACCTTCTTCAGGAATGGCCTCTTGGGATCTTCAGAAGTCTGCAAACTTCTAGGCCTCAGGCAGAGCCGACTGTGCATGCCCGTGTCATAAGAAAATGGCCGCTTATACAGTAAGATTGGGTAAGCCGCCATTTTCTTGTGGCCCGGGCATGCGCAGTCAGCTCTGCCTGAGGCCTAGAAGATTGAAACCCAGGACGGAAGAAGACACGTGAAAAGGGCCGTTCCTGAAGAAGATGGAGGCGGCGCTGGAGAGTTCTCTCGCAGCATTGGGGACGGGAGAACGCATTTGTATGCTGAAGAAAACCCGGATTTCTACCGAACGGCGGCACGGTTAAGACATCTAAAGGTAGGAGAAGACAAGCCTTTCTTAAGGCTATTCCTACGTGTTAGGGGGAAATCCTATGATAGGATCCCTTTAAATATACATATATCTTTTTGCAAAATATCAGACTTCCATAGACGCACCTGTGAAGAGTATGTATGGAAAATAATGAACTTCACCATCTCGACTTAACTATGGCTATGGATTTGTATCTGACGTCCATGTGTAGGAATACGAAGGGGTACATATAGGATTTGGGATAGGCTCCTCTCTATAATAATACCAGTGTGGCTTTTGTAGACGGCTGCATGTTGTACATTTTAACCTAGATATTATGTCAAGGTATTTTCTATGGGTCTATAACAAGGCACTGTGTTTTTAATATTGCTTCTTTTTTACATTCAAGCGGTACAGAATCAAAGACAAACGCCGGGGCGAGCGATGCGAGAAACCAATCTATAGCATACAAGGAGCGGGACAAAGCGTCTCGTGTATGTGTTATAGTAGGAGGAGAGCGCATTGCCTAGAGCCGAGGTATCGGCCATGTCTTGTGAAAACGCGTCACTTCTTCACTCGCGGGCAAGCTTAGGAAATAAACATTAGCGCGAGCCTCTGCACAACTTGATCACGCCGACGTGCCTCAGCCTTTCTTTGGAGCAGAGATCATTTATCATTGCCTAATAAACCTGTGCAGTGTTTACTACCAGTGTGTACAGACTCTTATTCCTACTAAACTATAGGATATCTATGGGGAAAACGCATGCTACGATTTTCTAAATCGCAATGGTTTTGGAAATCGCTGCAATTTTTCCGCAAAGTGGGCAGGGGATTTGCATGAATCCCATCCACTTTGCAAGTATTGTACAACACCGCCATTTTTTCCATTGCGTTTCCACGGTGGGCAAATCGAGGCGTTTCCGGCCTTAAGCTGAAGCCCCACGTTGTAGAAATGCAGCTTTTTTTTGTTGTTGCAGATTTTGCTGTGATTTTTGGAGCCAAACCCAGGAGTGGATTGAGCAGGTTGGAGACCTAGGAGTACTTTGTATAGATCTCGTTTTGGGGCCATTCTTGGCTCTGGCTCTAAAAACCGCAACAACAAAAAAAAAGTTGGGTTTCCGCAGCCTCAAAGGGGTTTTCTGGGATTTGTTAAAGGGGATGTCCAGAATAACAAGGAAGTCGGGGAATGTAAAATGAACCCAAAAACCCACCTTTTCACCTTCCTCAGCCTTCTTGCCAAAGAGGGGTTATCCTGGACATCCCCTTTAATTCATGAGCCATCCTTAGGACATCTATTGAAGATCAGCGGGGATCTGACACTTGGGGCCTCGCACATCAGCTGGTTGAAGCGTGAGCCCTACTACAGGGGTAGGAAACCTTCAGCACTGCAGCTGTGGTAAAACTACAACTCCCAGCATGCATACTGGCTCTGCTGTTCTTGGAACTCCCATGGAAGTGAATGGAGCATGCTGGGAGTTGTAGTTTCACAGCAGTTGAAGGGCTGAAGGTTGCTGATCCCTGCCACAGAAAGTACTTACCTAATCATCAGGACCAGTAGTATACAGTCACTACCTCTGCAGGTGCGGACGAGTATATAGTGAGGACTACGGCCTTCCCTGGACTAGGAGCCATCAGCCCCAGGTAGGTGATCACAAGTCCTGAGCGATGTGCAATAGGTTGTATCTAGAACTGCTCATCTGGCCGGTCCTGGACATCCAGTTTATGTCTATTTGAAATAACACCGACAACCTGCCGGGGGATCCCAATAACCATCAAACCACAGTAAAAAAATATGATATTAGGATATTAATAATTACAGCGGATCCTTGTGTCCTAGTGCCCGGCCTGTCGTCAGCCTCTGATTCATTCATATTCTCTGACCTTCACAACATACGAGGAATATAGAAGAAGTTGTCAACTTCAATAAATGCCAAGGAAGCAAGAAAGTCAATGTTGTGAAGGAGATCTGATAAAATTCTGCCGCGAGGGCACAGAACTCACAACATGTACTATACTGTGTGGTAGTATTGTGGGGCCACTATGGGGCATAATACTGTGTGCAGGGGCCACTATGGGGCATAATACTGTGTGCAGGGGCCACTATGGGACATAATACTGTGTGCAGGGGCCACTATGGGACATAATACTGTGTGCAGGGGCCACTATGGGACATAATACTGTGTGCAGGGGTCACTATGGGACATAATACTGTGTGCAGGGGCCACTATGGGACATAATACTGTGTGCAGGGGCCACTATGGGGGATAATACTGTGTGCAGGGGCCACTATGGGGGATAATACTGTGTGCAGGGGCCACTATGGGGGATAATACTGTGTTCAGGGGCCACTATTGGGTATAATACTGTGTGCAGGGGCCGCTATGGGACATAATACTGTGTGCTGGGGCCACTATGGGGCATAATACTGTGTGCTGGGGCCACTATGGGGCATAATACTGTGTGCTGGGGCCACTATGGGGCATAATACTGTGTGCTGGGGCCACTATGGGGCATAATACTGTGTGCAGGGGCCACTATGGGGGATAATACTGTGTGCAGGGGCCACTATTGGGTATAATACTGTGTGCGGGGGCCACTATGGGGCATAATACTGTGTGCTGGGGCCACTATGGGGCATAATACTGTGTGCTGGGGCCACTATGGGGCATAATACTGTGTGCTGGGGCCACTATGGGGCATAATACTGTGTGCAGGGGCCACTATGGGGGATAATACTGTGTGCAGGGGCCACTATTGGGACATAATACTGTGTGCAGGGGCCACTATGGGGGATAATACTGTGTGCAGGGGCCACTATGGGGCATAATACAGTGTGTAGGGGCCACTATGGGGTATAATACTGTGTGCAGGGGCCACTATGGGGCATAATACTGTGTGCAGGGCCACTATGGGGCATAATACTGTGTGCAGGGGCCACTATGGGGGATAATACTGTGTGCAGGGGCCACTATGGGGCATAATACAGTGTGTAGGGGCCACTATGGGGCATAATACTGTGTGTAGGGGCCACTATGGGGCATAATACTGTGTGCAGGGGCCACTATGGGGGATAATACTGTGTGCAGGGGCCACTATGGGGCATAATACAGTGTGCAGGGGCCACTATGGGGCATAATACTGTGTGCAGGGGCCACTATGGGGCATAATACAGTGTATAGGGGCCACTATGGGGTATAATACTGTGTGCAGGGGCCACTATGGGGCATAATACTGTGTGCAGGGCCACTATGGGGCATAATACTGTGTGCAGGGGCCACTATGGGGGATAATACTGTGTGCAGGGGCCACTATGGGGCATAATACTGTGTGCAGGGGTCACTATGGGGCATAATACTGTGTGTAGGGGCCACTATGGGGTATAATACTGTGTGCAGGGGACACTATGGGGCATAATACTGTGTGCAGGGGCCACTTTAGGGCATTATACTGTGTGCAGGGGCCACTATAGGGACATAATACTGTGTGCAGGGGCCACTATAGGGCATTATACTGTGTGCTGGGGCCACTATGGGGCATTAAACTGTGTGCAGGGGTTACTATGGGACATAATACTGTGTGCAGGGGCCACTATGGGACATAATACTGTGTGCAGGGGCCACTATGGGACATAATACTGTGTACTGGGGCCACTATGGGACATAATACTGTGTGCAGGGGCCACTATGGGACATAATACTGTGTGCAGGGGCCACTATAGGGCATTATACTGTGTGCTGGGGCCACTATGGGGCATTAAACTGTGTGCAGGGGTTACTATGGGACATAATACTGTGTACTGGGGCCACTATGGGACATAATACTGTGTGCAGGGGCCACTATGGGACATTATACTGTGTGCAGGGGTCACTATGTGACATAATACTGTGTGCAGGGGCCACTATGGGGGATAATACTGTGTGCAGGGGCCACTATGGGACATAATACTGTGTGCAGGGGCCACTATGTGACATAGTACTGTGAGGACACATTGGGTCAGGATTATGACGACTGGCCAGCTGGTCTGTGTGCCTGGAGGGACAATGTACGCCAGCCTTTCCAGTAAAAATCACAGCTCAAAAATGAAGGGAAAATTTTTTTTTTTTTTTGCACAAAATGCAGATTTGGAAGAAGAACCTGCGACTTTTTATTCCTTGTACGCCAGAAGACTCCCCACTGAACGCAGCATGTGACAGTTGTGTGAATAAGAAATCAGGCACAATCGTCTGCCAAAGCTTAGATCTACAGCGGTCAGGATTTGGTGTAGGTTTAATGTACAGGTCACACTAGTTTTCTGGTGCGAATTCTAATCTATTTGTCAGGATCAGGAGCCCCCGAGCCCCCTGTGCTCTCCGCCCTACACAATTTCACAAAACGCAGAGAGGACGACCGCTATGTCACATCTTTGGCGCCATAAAGGACAGTGAACCAATGATGCAGCACAAGGACTCCCCTCTAGAGGTGATAATAAATTCCATCCAATGGGTTTAGAATGACAATTTAACAAATCCAGAACTTAGTCTGGTGCCCCCTGGTGTTCAGAGCGTCCAGTAAACTAGTCCACCCAATGAGCTGCTGGTGGACGCACATGCTCAGTCACTCTCCACAGTGATATATTTGGAGCCTCCATATTTAGCTGTGCTGGGATTATCTAGACACAGATATTACTGGGGGAAACTTTCCATGTAAGAGATCACCAACTAATTTCACGCCATATTATAGCCTAGTACAGGAATAGATAAGTGATTGGCCTGCTCACCTGGATGGATTGCTGGAGCGTTCAGCAATATTCAGAGACTACTGACGCTTATGACTGATGTACCAAACTAAAATCTTATCCCCTATCCACAGAGAGGGGCTAAATGTCTGAATGGTAGAAGCTTGTCTGCTGAGGCCTGCAGTATAGTGTATATGGAGAAATGTGCACGCAGGGTCCACAGTCCAAGTGTCACATCGCTGGGGGGAGGGTGGTGGTCTGATCAGTGGGTCCTCCAGCAATCAGGAGAATGGGGGACTGAAATTTTGCAGTCCCACAAACCTATAGCAGTGAATGGTGTGCCAGGCATGCAAGTGCATTCACTTAATTCACAAGGAGAATGCAGATGGTTATGGAGTTACCCATTCATCCAATCCCTGGGGGACCCATCTGTTACCCCCAGTGACGTGACACTGATTCCCTATCAATAGTGAATAAGTGTCTGTCATATAATTTGTGGTATAGCCCTTTTAAGTGCACCGCAAATTATATAATACAAGGATGATGGTGCAGGAGTGTGCACAATAATGGTTTATTTTCAGAACATTTGCATAGCAGATTCTGCTTCTAAATAGCTGCATGGACTAGTCTTATTGTGTGCTGCAGGGTGCACAGACAGGACCTCGTGCACCGTCTCTCAGGCTCCTGTATACAGTAGGGGATCCAGTGCTGACTCCCACAGCAGGACACGGTCTCCGAGTGCACAGGTAGGAGTAGTCTGCAGCAGAGAACAGTCTATGCAGCACATTCCTGTACTAGAATTGTTTTTCTAGCGTCTCCCCGTAATGTGCACACAGCATAGATCTGACAGTTTTATGTTCTAGTATTTGTATAGCATCAGAAGACATGGTCATTGTGTCACACTGTGCAGCACATGACGTAGAGATAGGGGGGGGGGGGGGGAGCAGTGTAGTATAATATACTACATACAAATGAAGAACTTACCTGCCAAGGTCTGTCCCAGTCCAAGGGTATAGGAAATGCTCCCAGCCAGGCTCCTATTATGCTGCAGATTGTGGTTATTTGTAGACTGTGGTCCCAGACGGACATCGCCCTGAGAAAGACCAGAAAAGAAGGCAATGGCAATTAGCCAGGGAATGTGCCAACACTTACTTCCTACACAGTTCCTTATGTGATGAACCCAAGGGTTTCGGGCTAGTTCCAACTGAATCGTGATCAGAACCGGCACAGAATCCCAAACTGGCTTCACCTCCTCCCTCCTCTCCAGTGTTCACATGCAGTTACTTGTACTATGGGGCTGACTTTACTATTATAATGATGTGATCTGCCATCATCTGTGAGCACGAGAGTCATCACCTCAGGTCGCCTCATGGTAGGTGCACCCCTGAATAGACATCTCTATAAGCAGTAGGTGCAGAACTTACCCATCTTTACTGAACACTCTGATCCAAGCATGAAAGTTTGGTCCCAGGACACAGAGGCAGCGAGAAGTGGTGAAAGAAGAGAGCAGGACTGCAAATAAAAAGGTTTCCCCCACTGATCTGTATGGAAAGCAGAGAATGAATAAAATCAATATCTCAAAATCTAGAACTGTAAATACAAAGAATCAAAGCTGCAGGTATCGGATACTTTACTACCTGGCAAAGGATGCACCTTTATGGCAATCGTACGTGGGCCTTGTTATACAGAGCAGAATAAGCCCTGCCTGGGTGCAAGCACTCTGTTCTGGAACGAGGATGGATTTTTCACACTGATAAAAATATTTGATGTGTGATTTTGTGAGATTCTAACCCAGGGGTAGGGAACGTACGGCTCTCCAGATGTTGCAAAACTACAACTCCCAGAATGCATACTTGCTCTGCTGTTCTTGGAACTCCCATGGAAGTGAATGGAGCATGCTGGGAGTTGTAGTTTCACAGCCCCAGGTCTAACCCCTGAATCTCACACAGAGCAGCTGTTGTTCCCCGTCCAAGTTGATGCAGAGTGAGTTACTGCTGCCCTGTCCATTGCACTGTATGCAAGTCATCAGTATTAAAAATCCATTTGAGGCCGGAGATCCCCTTTAATGACTAGGATCGCAGCCTTTTAACCCTGAGAGTAACCGCGGCATGACCATAGAGTCTTTTTGCGCAACGGTCACTGGGTTTCCATGGAACACATGTGAGGTCGGGGGAACTTCTAAGCTACTCTGGTGCTGGGTAGAGATGAGCGAGTACTGTTTGGATCAGCCGATCCGAACAGCACGCTCGCATAGAAATGAATGGACGTAGCCGGCACGCGGGGGGTTAAGCGGCCTGCCGACGTCAAAGCGGAAGTACCAGGTGCATCCATTCATTTCTATGTAGCGTGCTGTTCGGATCGGCTGATCCCAACAGTACTCGCTCATCTCTAGTGCAGGGTTTTTCTGGGTTCTCCAGTCTTCGGTCATTATTAATATGGCTGTTACCATGTTCACATCTGCATTAGAGACTCCGTCACAGGTTCAGTCAAAAACACCAGACAAACCAGCACAGCAAGCTGCACCATTTTGTTCAGTAACATGCTGGACACCATGACAGTATCATGAAGTACCTCATTACAGTCAATGAGATCTGCTGGAGTCTGTCATATATACCCCAGATATACCCAGGACAGATGTGCATGTAGTCTTAGTGTGCTCTAACAGCAGGTAAGTCTCATCCTAACAATGGCTTGTGTCATAGCGATACCGAAACCAGTATATACAACATGATATACTCACTCTACAAGAGGCGCGCCGTACAGGACTATGATCCCATGGAACAGCACGCACGAAACAAAGAAGTACAGACAGGACCTGTACAGTTTATGGACCTGAAAGCAAAAGAAAACATTACAATTAGCTCCAATGTATTTGGATTAGCCTATCTTTCAGAAACAGCGCCACACTCGGGTTGTGTCTGGTATTGCACTCGAACAGTCTGTAATGCACTGACACAGTATATAGGTAGCAGCGGCCATGTTCATAAGTGGGGAGGGACATTATTTAATCTCAGACAACATTACGTTATTACCTTGTGTGCGAGGGAACTTCTTTTGGTTGAAGGATTTGGTTTCAGCGTTAAAAGTAATAAAACGTTAACAGTAACAACACAAAGGGAGCAGATGAAGAGCCAAGTGAGGTGTGTGCCCAAAAGAGAGAATTCATCTAGGAGGAGCGGCGGGACGCAAAGCGAGAAGAGAACGGCCAGGCCGCACAGGACGTGTCCGAAGGAAAGTCTCCTGATCTCCGTTTCATCCATGATCCTGCCATTAGAAAGAATAATGGGGAAAAGGTAAGAGGGCAATATACACAAATGGAGCATTTACATAATGACAGGTTCGGGGTCTGATAAAGATTTACGTGTCGATACAATATTAGGAATAGGACCGTCACTGTAGTCCTGTCCACTGTATAGCGGTGGTGCTGGGGAACCGCAGTTCCGTATCCGCTCCCCTTCCACTGCTGTGACTTCTGGTGCCCAGAGCATCTGATCTACATAACACATACAGATGCCGCACCCTGTGGACGGGTCTACAGTGTGAAAAATCCATTGTAGGTCAGAAAACCCCTTAACTGGTTTATCAGGTTTTCTAGTATTTCGTTCTCTCTTGGTATCTCATTGCATTTTACTGTGGTTGCTCAGGACTATACAAACATGGCCGCGTTCTTCCAAAAAGATCAAAACATTCTTACATTGCTGGATTTTTTCCCCACATGTGCCCAAAACTTTTGTATAGCACTGTATTCCTCTGAGTGACAACACTCCTTAAGGCCGGTTTCACACTATTGAGTCTCAGACTGGAGCCAGATTTACTGGCCTGTACACTCTGCCAGGACATGGACTCCATTACATCTGAGTTATCTGCGGTGCTCGGAGGCCCTGCCTGTGGATTGCAAACTGTGCTGCAGAGATTACGGTGCAGGGCACTACATAGGGCAAGTAGAGGTGACTATAACACTTGGAGTCCCAACCCCCAGCATAGGGCACAAGACATAAGGCGCATACACAAATTAAGTCTCACATCCAAGACTTAGTAGTGTGACGCCAGACTATAGGGGATGTTTTATCTGCACAGCCCGTCAGACTTCTATATAGGTTGAATTAATGTCATTGGAGTGAACAGAATTACATATTATACAGCACTGTAATATGTCCAAGAGCTGAATATTTATAACTAATGATGATGTTGGCCGAGATACAATGTCACCTACAACTTGCGGACATTTATGATGTGGTTTTTGGAAGAAAGTGTTTGTGTATTTGTAATACTGAACAGCCCCTATAAAATGGCAAAAAACAGCATTTAAAGAGATAGATTACAATATAAGCCCTCTAAGGCCTCGTGAACACAGCACATGCAGGCTGTGGGGTCACTCAGATCACACTCGGATGCTCTCTGAATGTCTTCCATACTTCATTCATTCCTATGGGAGGTTCCGTCCCATTCCAATCTGATATCTCGGAGCAGGACAGGAACTGCCCTATAATTATAAGACCTGAATGGAGCATCAAAGTAACTCTCGTACGGCGCACTCTGTCATGTGTATGGGGTATTAGTGAGAATAGTGCGGACCATTGACATTTTGTAGATGTTTGGAGCTAATTGTTAGATACCTGAGGCTAAAGCCCCACATTGGAAAGCACAGCTAAGACTTAGTTCACACTTGGGGCGGTGACTCAGTCGCAGTGTCTGCCTGAAATCTTCAAACAAAAAAATCCTACAGTTTTAAAACAACAGATACGCAACAGATCATGATGATAGTCAACGGGGTCCGCCAGGCTCTGTGTGTAACCGCTATTACAAGGGTGGGACTCTCCATTGTTCTACTCCTCCAACAGACCAGACCAATGGACAGGCCGAACTAGCATCAAAAACACTGGAAAAAACACAGTGAAAACATTCTGCATTGTGAATGGATCATGGGTATGGGGTCAGAGAGATGAATGGATCGTGTGTGTAGGGCCATAGAGGTGAATGGGCAGTGGGTGTAGGGCCATAGAGGTGAGTGGGTCATGGCTATGGGGTGCATAGAGATGTAAATGATCTTGTGCATTGCTGGTACTATAAGAGATGGACCATTATTGCTGCATTTCCACAACAGGGGGCCTTAGACTTGGGGTGTGTTCAGGATGAGAGGGGCTGTGCACAGCAGCAGCAGCAGCGTCAGGGATGTGTCTGATGGATGGCAGTCACACAGCAGTCACACTAGTCCCCCTGTACACACATGTAACACCACACTACTAATACAGGAGAGGACAGGCCAGGGAGCAGAGCGCATTACAGCAGGACCCGGCCATATACATTGTTATCCCTCACAGCCTGTGTGTGTCCGGGCAGCACATAGGGGGCGCCCCATACACCACTGTCCTCCCCGGTGTCTCCCTGAACCCCCAGCCCAGCACCTACCTCTCACTAAGGTCACCATGACGAGAGAAGACTCACCTGCCGCTCACCGCTCCTCCTCCATTACCTGTTCCCCAGCCAAACTGGACAGCCAATCACGGCCAGCGTAAAACAGCACGTGATTCTGGTGAAGCCGACGGAAGTGACGACACCGGAAGTGCGCGTTGTTTACAGTCTCCGCTGTCTGGATTATAGAGGAAGAGAGGAGAAGATGGTGTGCGATAAATGTGAGTGTCCCCGGCTGCTGTGATGTGGGGGCGGCCCTGGGGGGGGATCTGGGGTCCTTATAGTCAGGGTTTACTATGGTAGGACTACAACTCCCAGACTGCCAGCACATCCAGCTGTCTTACTTCTATTACTTGGGAGCAGGTGTATAAGGCCATGTTCACACAGAGCAGATTATTACAGCAAACACGGTTTAAATAACAATCATATAAAGAGCAAACCCTAAAACTGTGAGACTAGCTATAGATCGTATTGTGTCACCTAAGGGGCCCAAAATATCAGGAGTGCCCTCTTGAAGAGACCCTGACACCGTGTCCACTGATTCCGGTTTTTAGTATGTGTTATTAGTCGCCGCTCCCCTGATTCCAGCACAGTTGGAATTTTCTCTCTCGATCCCGCCATTCCTGAGCCACAAGCGCAGTCAGTTTTGGTGCCTGATGTGCTATTTAAGGGAATCTATCAGGGCAATTTGGGACAGTAACGCACCCGCAGGTCCTTATAAATCAGGGGTTTGGTGACCCAAATCACCCTGTTATAAAGCCGTTGCCATAAGAATTTTAAAAAAATCTCTCTGCTCCCCTTGCCGCTGTTCTCTTCGCACCGGCGCAGCTCTTCACGGAGGCCAAAGAACTTCCCCTCAGCTTCAACTCTCCAGTATTTACACAATGAAGTCAGTGTACATCCTTAGCTTCACAGGAGAACTGCACAATCCCCGCGAGTCACCAGACTCTTCTCTAAATAAATGTAAAGGTGTTTTTTTTTTTTTTTTAATGCAGGCACAGATGGATTTAAAACAGGGTGACTTGGGACACCATACCCCCGGTCTATAAGGACCTATGGGTGGTTTGGTGTCCTAAATCGACCTTACAGGTTCCTTTTAAGTTCTGTAGTGTCAGGTGGGCGTGGTCGGGCAGGGGGTGTGATTCTGAGCTCCAATCAGAGGCTGCCAGTGTCAGAGCTCAGAATCACACTCCTTGCCTGCTCCTGCCTGACCCCGCCGCCTGACAGTACAGAGACTAAATAGTATATCCAGCACCAAAACTAATGCTCATCGGGAATGGTGGGGGTTAGAGAGAAAATTCCAACTGTGCCAGAATCAGTGGAGCAGCTATTAAATAACTAAGGGACTGGACTTGGTGAAGGTGATGAAAGGTCCTCCTTAAATAAGTCTCTTCCACAAATCCTGTAACTAAACCACCCCCGGGATTTGTTGCCCAGGAACTGTAGCTGAAAACCAGAAGTAACTTCAAATGGCTCTAAGACTGAGGCCTCATGTTGCATAATCACAGCTTTTTTTTTTTTCTTTCAGATTTTGTTGTGTTATTTTTTTAAATGTAAATTGTGAGCCCCATATAGGGGTATATGATAGAGGGATCACAATGTACATTTTTTTCCTATCAGTATGTCTTTGTAGAACGGGAGGAAATCCACGCAAGCACAGGGAGAACATACAAACTCCCTGCAGATGTTGTTCCTGGCAGGATTCGAACCCAGGATTCCAGCGCTGCAAGGCTACAGAGCTAACCACTGAGCCACCGTGTTGCCCCTATTATTGCTGTTTTTTTTTTTTTAGCAAAACCAAGTATGGAAAAAGGAATGGAAACTATAAAGGAAGTTCTTCTACTTCTCCCTTCTGCTCAGTCCACTCTTGGCTTTGGCTCAAAAAATTGCAACAAAAAAAAAATCTGCGTTTACGCAATGTGGGACTTTAGCCTAATTCTGGTGTGACAGGGGGGAGGATTTGAGGTGAATTCTGTCCAGAATCTGCCTCTCGTTGTTTTCAGAACCTGCTGTCTGAGTCTGGAGCTGAATTGCCCCATTCTATGTGAGGACAGTCAGTGAGCAAACCCACAGAGGGATACACAGCACCAGAAAGGGGGAAGGAGTCTGAGGAAGAAGATCACCTTAAAGGGATTCTACCATTAAAACCTATATTTTTGTGGATAAGACGTCGGAATAGTCTTTAGAAAGTCTATTCATCTCTTACCTTTAGATGTGATCTCCGCTGCGCCATTCATTAGAAATACTGGTTTTTACTGGTATGTAACTTAGTTCTCTCGCAGCGACGGGGGCGGGCCCCAGTGCTGAAAATGCGATGGGGGTGTCCCCACTGCAGCTTGAGAACACGATCCTGCGACGCCTTTATCTTCGGCTGGATCCTCCCCTTCTCTGTCGTCTTCCTCCTGCGTCACCTCTGACACCGGCGCAGTTGAGACACTAGTAGAGCCGACTCCGCATGCTGGCCGGTGACCATTTTTGGGAGGTTGCTCTTGTTCTTGTAGTTCAATGCAGGAGCGGTCTCCCAAAAATGGCCGCCGGCCGGCATTCGCACTTGGCTCTAATAGTGTCTCACTGGCAGAGCCAACTGCGCAGGCGTTGGAGGTGACGCAGGAGTAGGACGACGAAAGAAGGGGAGGATCCAGCCGAAGATAGAGGCGTCACAGGATCGTGTTCTCGAGTAGCAGTGGGGACGCCCTCATCGCTGCCAGAGAACTAATTTACATGCCGGTAAAACTGGTATTTGTAAGGAACGGCGCAGCGGAGATCACATCTAAAGGTAAGAGACAAATATACTTTCTAAAGGCTATTCCGACGTCTTATCCACAAAAAAAGAGGTTTTAATGGTAGAATCCCTTTAAATCTCTCTTCAATGTCCAACATGTGAACAGACCATTAGGACCAAAACAAGTTCTCCTCTATTCGCAGGATTAGGGCTGATCACTGGAGCTCTGACCACTGGACTTAGCTCTCCCCAAATTCCCATTGAGATGAATGAAGAGGGTGCATTGCTGACCACATTTCCATTCAAACTGGGTTGCAAAATACACTTCTCATGATCTGTGGGGTCGCAGTGGTCAAACCCCTCATTGATCAGTTTAGGGCTGGACAGTTAATCAGAATATAACCAAGACATACGGTTACTTCCGTTATTACAGTACTCACCTGCCGTTTGGTTTGCACCGAACCCAACCAGGATTGCTGAGATGAGTGTGACGCTTTGCCGTCTTGTCCGCCATTCTGAATGGTTTTAAAATAGTTTATTTTTGGCTGGACATCTCCTTTAATGGCAGAATTCCGCTGCTACTTCCATGTCCTTGCCACGTTTTGCTTTAGATGACCTCTAGGTAAGACCTGGCCACAGAACCCGTGACCTCATTATAATGGTTACTGGTATGAGACATGATGGTTGTATCACAGTGACTAGTATATGACATGTGATGTCTGTCTTACAGGTGAGAAGAAGCTGGGCACAGTCATCACCCCCGATACATGGAAGGCCGGAGCCAGGAACACCACAGGTCATTGTACAGTCATTCTTTTTTGTCTCGTTTTTATAGTTTTCACTGCATTACAAATAACCTGGTGCCTTTATCTGACAGGTCCTTTCCATCCTGGTGATACCAGATTTATACCAGCTGTATTCTGTATACATATTACTACATAATACTACATATTACTGGCCATAACTTCTTTTATGTGGGACAATCAGATCCATTTTGTGTCTGTCAGTTTAAGCAGACACAAACACATGGCCGCCATTTAGATGGCGACAAATCCATTTTTTTCTAATTCTGTTTGGATGGACACAAACATTTCGTCTACTTCCTTTTTTATCTCGCTAACATTCGCAACCGTTAAAAAAACCTGATATGAATGGAGGCTAATATGGCCCTGGTACCTAAAGTATTACGTTTTTTTTGCATTGGGGAAACTTTTTTCATTTTTGTATACAAAAAATGTTGTATACAGGTAGTCCTCGGGTTACGACGTTTCGTGGTTACAACTAGAAATGAGAGCTCCCTTGTAACAGAAAACTGCCAGCACTCCCGAGTAGCAAGGACTAGTCTGCGGCAAATCAATGCTGATTCTACAGCTGGCTTGTCCTTGCTCATCGGAAGAGAGCTGGCAGCTTTCTGTTACGAGCCGCTGCACACTAAATCACTGTGATCCATTCCTATGCGGCGTCGGTATGGTAGGTTTCCAACTTACGTCGAAATTCGGTTTACGACGCCGCGCAAGAACGGATCAACGTCGTAAGTCGAGGACTACCTGTACCTCCCTAGGTATAATCAGGAAAAAATAGCCAGGAGGTCATTCATTGTCCTGGCTGCCCCGGGGACCCTACAAACTCATCAGTCCTATTGCATAGGACCTGAGGGGGTGGGATGGAGGATGCTCATTCCCCCCAACCATTCAGATGGTTTACACAACACCACCCAGGGGAAGGGGTAAGCTACCAAAGTCTGAGCATTTTCCCGGGTCCTGGCTATATAATACAATTGGGACCCAGAAGCCATGTAGCTGGCTAACTATCTGCTTACTGTTACTGCTGGCCCTGCACCTTATAGCTGTGAGCCAAACAAGCCTGATAGTTCGCAGCATTTAAAGGGGTTGTCTGGGGAGTTAGCATTGCCTTAATCCATCCTGCAGATTTTTGATGATGGAGCCGGGGATGCCAACCCCCAGGTCATGTGATCAGAACCAGCCCCCGACCTCCTGGTCGCCCTGTCACTCCCTCTGCTCCTGATCTCACAGGTCATTTATGTGCTATAGGGGCTGGCTTTAGTATAATCCGCCATCCCCCATAGCTTAGGTAAAATAACTGTGACACCAGAAGAGGAGGGAAGGGGTGGAGCTGATTCCGATCACGTGACCTGGGGATTAATACCAGACCGGTGAGGTTTCATCAAGAATCCGCCACGAAGATCATTTTTACTCCCTGGCCAACTCCTTTAAAAGTCTGCAGCGCACTGTGAGATCTGTAGAGCGGCCATTGAAGGTGCATTGTCTGATGACACCACGTGGGGTCAGTATTGGTGGTAAGGTCAAGAAGAGCCCTGTATACAAAACAAAAACCAATGTAAGTGAACAGAACTTTACAAAACCACACAGCACAAAAATAAAATTTTTTCTGAGTTTCTTCGTTTTGCAGAGTGCTGCATATACAGGCTTATGGTTGCGTCATGGCTGCTTTTACATTTGCTGACATCTAATGATCAGCCAGTCTGTTTACAGAAAACGTAAGATAGATTTACAACCTGCTATGAACATCTTACCCCATTCACTGCTCATTGGAGGGTTCATGACATAAAAGCAACTATACTTCAGTGCGTGGCCTGTGATTAAAGGGATCCTATCAGTCAGACACAATTTTTTTGTAGGTACCACGTTGGAATAGCCTTAAGAAAGGCTATTCGTCTCCTACTTTTCGTTGTCTTCTCTGCGCCACCGTTCGCCTACAATCCCGGTTTTTCTTGGTATGTAAATTAGCTCTCTCGCAGCACTGGGGGTGTCCCCAATGCTGCGAGAGAACTCTCTCCAGAGCCTCCTCCATCTTTGTCAGCAGCATCATCTTCAGCTTCTTCTTCCGGCGGTGGTTTGTAACTTCTAAGGCCTTGGGCAGAGTAGACTGTGCATGCCCACAGGCCACAAGAAAATGGCCGCTTGCACAGTATTATAAGCAGCCATTTTCTCGTGGCCCGAGGCCTTAGAAGTTACAAGCCACCGCCGGAAGAAGAGGCTTGGGCATCACATGATAAAGTAATGGCTGCCTTGGTCGTGTTCATGTATGAGGGGTATCAGATACTAGTGGTATTATCTTATATGTTGGCCCCATGTAGTGCACATGTGCAGTAAGTGGTCGGGATTCTTTCTGACTTGTTAATTATATAATTAATTTATTTTATCATTAAACTTGCAGAAAGTGGTGGCCGAAAACTGAATGAGAACAAGGCCCTGACGTCAAAGAAAGCGAGGCAAGTCTTCAGTACGCCGGTCTTTGTAACCCTACAATTAGTGTTGATTCGAATACCTCGCCCCATAGGAATGTGTGTCAGCGGCCCGCGCTTAACCCCTTGGTGTTCGGCCACTTACACGCATTCCTATGGGAGCGAGGTATTTGAAACTATCTGCCGAATATGATTCGCTCATCTCTACCTACGATGGCGTCACTGAGAGCAGGAGATTGTACTGGTGGATGTAAAATCCCATCGAGGTACAACAATGTGTCCGGCTTTACCTAACATAAATGTTCCTGCGTTAGTTTCGTGAGGATGTAAAGATGGTAACAAGTAATCGCTCTGATACCAGTAAAGTTTTCTGCTATTTCTGGCCTGTAGAATAAGACAAAGCTTCGATGACTTCTGATATTCTTTCATAGACATGAACATTATGAGGGATTTACATTAAAACATGACTATGTAGAAGAACTACAGGAAGATGAAATATCAACGTGTGCAACTAACAATTTTTATTTAACTAAAATTATAGCAGCTGATAACTCACTTATTTATTCTTTCTTCACAGACTGAACCCATTAAACCGAGTGGGTTCAGTCTGTAAAGAAAGAATAAATAAGTGAGTTATCAGCTGCTAAAATGTCTATACATTTTTTAGGACACCCTGTATAGATATATATTATTATTATTATTATTATTATTATTATTGTTTTTTATTATTATTATTATTATTATTATTATTATTTTTTGATTCAATTTTGGTTGCAATTATCAAAATATAACCAAAACCAAATGTTAACCAGGATAACCAACATGATTTTGTGCACATCGGTTAGCCTAGGTTCACCCCTGTGCTGACTTTCTGTTGTTCGGTTCTACTAGGGGACCTGAATGATGGAGAGCCAGACTGCCTAAACATAGAATACGCATGGACCGCATAGACTATAATGGGGTCTGTCAGGTTTCCGCCATTTTTATACTGAAGTCGATTTTTCTGGAGACTCAGCCGCAGATGTGAGCCTAGCTTTATGTCAGTTCAGGTATTAAAATACTTGTGAGGTTCCACCTACAGTTTAGTTCGGATTAAACATGTCCAAATCAATAATGCTATTCTTATACGGTGGAGTCTGAGCGCTCAGAGACTGTGAGTTGGGATCCCTGTTTAGCTTCTCATCATGTTGAGAGGTGAAACCCATTACATGGGCCTTGATAGTAACTAGTTCATGTACCAGGTCTATCTAGACCATAAAATGGAGAATATAGCATTTATTTATTTATTTTTTGTTGTTGTTTTCTCTTAGGTTTGACCCCTATGGAAAAAATCGATTTGCAATATGTCGTATCTGCAAAAGTTCTGTTCACCAGCCAGGATCTCACTACTGCCAAGGATGTGCTTATAAGAAGGGTAAGTCCAAGGAAACCCTTCTGATTCAGAGGAGCTGCATGAACTGAAACTGTTGGATATGAGTGGGTATTGCCATGGCCAGTAGAGGGCGCCGCTACTGGTGAAACGCAAACATGGCACTATAAATAAATGAACCACGCAAGGTCTTGAGCAAAACCCTCCGGAGCAGAGCACATAGTGTAGGAGCTCGTATCTTTCATAGAAGGTTAAAATAGTGAGTGTCTCAGGACGGCGGTAAATAAAAGACCATGTGGGATCCGATTGCACCTTCCCTCTACTGCTCTATTCACAGGGCGACTCCATTTTTGTGATCAGTAAGGGAGCCAGACTCCTAGTGATCGTATATTTATCACCTGTCCTGAAAATATATGATTTTACATGAAACTCCTTGTCTCGCTGTTATTTATATGCAATGAATCTGTGGATAAACTACAATTCCCATGATCCATCTGCCTGCTCTGACTCTCTGTGTACCCCGGCAATGAAATGAGTGATAATAAATCACTGCCACATCCATGGTCACATGCAGTTCATGTTCACTCCCCCTTGTGAGCGGTAAACCTACAGAGTGAGAGCAGGCAGATGAATCCTGGGAAATGTAGTTTGTCCACAGATTCACTGCAAGTAAAATAAAGCCAAGCAAAGGCTGCACAAGAGAATAGCGAGGATTTAGCACTGCTGGGGATGTATTTGCAGATGGTTTTTGGAAGCTGGAGAACCCCTTTACTGCTTGTTGCTGGATTCCCCCACGTCTGTACTTGTATAGATAAAGTTAAAGTGACAGTAACCTCTTCTTCACTCCCTGACGTTTCCTCTCTTGTCTTCTAGGGATCTGCGCAATGTGTGGAAAGAAAGTTCTGGATACAAAGAATTACAAGCAGACCTCCGTGTAGAACTGGATCCTAAGAAGCCGACGGAACGTGCGGAGGATTCACTTGTGTATTATTCTTGTAAATATTCCATGTCGCTCTTAAGATGTCGCATTCTACAAGGCTTTCATCGGCGAACAAATTCTCAGTTTATTATCTGGTGATTGTTAGCGTCAGCAGACCCCAGCCCCGCAGATAGGGGTCACCTGAATCATGGTGACCCCTATCTTATGAATCGCTCCCTCCGTTGTTGATTTTGTCAATATGCAAATGAGCTCTTTGGAGCAATGTGGGCGTTACCATTCACCTCCCTGGAGCAATGGCCACACTCATTTGTAACAATGACCTCTCTGTAACAAAGACACCGATTCACAAGGGGGAAATTGTTTGATTCAGGTGACCCTAACCTATTCATCCTCGGGGCTGGGGTCTCCTGACAGACTCCCTTTATACATTTTCTTCTTACTTTAGGTTTCTTGTGTTATTGCTTTTATTTTGGGCAGGCTCAGGTGTCGTTCACATTGGTATCAGTGCTAAAGAATCCATGATGGATCTCATTGGCTTATAATGTGATCCTTTAGATCTTAGGATCCCGGGGTTGGCTAGCCTGTATGGTGAACATTAGAAATCTGATGAAAGAGAACCTGAACATCAGTGTGAACAGAGCCTAATATTGTCTGATCCATGTGCCACAGGAATCCTCCATAGTCTGGACTTAAGAGTTTTGTAAATTAAAGATAATAAATGTTTTTAACCCCGTGAAGTGTGATAATGTTCGCTATGTACGACATTTGTAGTGTTATGGATGCCCTTATGACTCTTGTGCTACTATGGGAACGAAGGGTAAGCTGATATACAGGTAGTCCTCGACTTATGACGTTGAGCTGTTCTTACGCGGCGTCATAAACCGAATTTCGACGCAAGTCAGAAACATACCATACGACGCTGCGTAGTAACGGATCAACATGATTTAGTGTGCAGCGGGAAGACTGTACCATATACAGTACAGTACAGTACAGTCTTCCTCGGTTCCGAGACGCTGCACACTAAATCACGTACTGTACAGGGAGAGTTGGCAGCTTGCTGTTACGAGGGAGCTTACTTTTTCTCATAGGAATGCATTGGCCAGCGTTGATTGGCTAGTGTGCAGCATTCGGCCAATCAACCCTGGCCAGGAGGTGGAGTCTAATATCGGACCACAAAGGAGACTGCTGTGGTCCAATCTTAGACTCCGCCTCCTCACAGACAAGCCTCCGGCAGAACCAGCATTGATTGGCTGAATGTGTACACTGGCCAATCAACGCTGGTCAATTCATTCCTATGAGAAAAAGTAAGCTCCCTCGTAACAGCAAGCTGCCAGCTCTCCTGACTAGCAAGGACGAGCCTGCTGCAGAACCAGTGTTGATTTGCCGCAGGCTCGTCCTTGCTAGTCGGAACGGAGGAACAGCCAGAGAGAGAAATCTATTATCTGATCTGGGGAATGAGGATGGACCTGAGTGCTCTGGCCTCGCACGTCCCTTGGGTTACCTGATTAGAAGATGTGCTCTGCCCCTCCTCTCCTGACCTCTCAGGTAATTATCATCATTCACCTGATCAGGTAAGTGACTTTAAACTCCCCAGACAATCCCTTTAAGGCTAAGGCCCCACCGGCTGTAAACGCAATGATAAAGCGCTGCGGAAAGAACCGCCGCGGTTCTTTCCGCAGCGCTTTTAAGAGAAAGTTCACAGAGTTTTCCTCCGCGGACTTTCTCTTAACATTATATATACCAGAAAGCTGCCGGCGTTTCCGTAGATATACAGTCCTATGAAAAAGTTTGGGCACCCCTATTAATCTTAATCATTTTTAGTTCTAAATATTTTGGTGTTTGCAGCAGCCATTTCAGTTTGATATATCTAATAACTGATGGACACAGTAATATTTCAGGATTGAAATGAGGTTTACACAGAAAATGTGCAATATGCATTAAACGAAAATTTGACCGGTGCAAAAGTATGGGCACCTCAACAGAAAAGTGACATTAATATTTAGTAGATCCTCCTTTTGCAAAGATAACAGCCTCTAGTCGCTTCCTGTAGCTTTTAATCAGTTCCTGGATCCTGGATGAAGGTATTTTGGACCATTCCTCTTTACAAAACAATTCAAGTTCAGTTAAGTTTGATGGTCGCCGAGCATGGACAGCCCCCTCTCAAATGATCTGAAAACAAAGATTTTTCAACATAGTTGTTCAGGGGAAGGATACAAAAAGTTGTCTCAGAGATTTAACCTGTCAGTTTCCACTGTGAGGAACATAGTAAGGAAATGGAAGACCACAGGGACAGTTCTTGTTAAGCCCAGAAGTGGCAGGCCAAGAAAAATATCAGAAAGGCAGAGAAGAAGAATGGTGAGAACAGTCAAGGACAATCCACAGACACCTCCAAAGAGCTGCAGCATCATCTTGCTGCAGATGGTGTCACTGTGCATCGGTCAACTATACAGCGCAGTAGCTGTCAGGACGAGCAGACGTGCTAGATAGAAGCTCTGCTAACTACAGACTTACTCCATCACCATCTACCCGATCCAAGCCACTAAACTCAAGACCTGTGCTCCAAGGGACATCCCCCAACCCTACAGCTACTTTTGGGGCGACTTCAGGCACCTCCGAACAGAGCCTGCTGTCTTTGAATCTCCGGCCTACCTGTCCGGATTGAAGCCTTCCGCCATCTTGATTCCGGCTGCTGCACACACACGGAGAGTCCTCTCGCAGCACCTCTCCTCCACTGCACTGCCTTGCTGTTCCGTTCTCTTGCCCAGTGACAGGGGGACAGTGGGCCTTCTACAGACTGCACTGCTTCACTGGGACATCATCCTCAGAGAGGGAATCCTGCGGAGAGGCCTGCTGGAAGTGTCAGCCTGAAGGCTCTGACCTGCATCTGACCCCAGCCTGCTGAAGCGCTCAGGTCGGTAACACGGGGAGAGACACAGACGCACCACCATCCTCCCAGGCTGCATAGTATACTAACAAGGCTCTGCTACATAAACGTCACCTGCAGCAGACACCAGGAGCCACTGCAGCTACAGCCTAAGGGGGGAGGGGAACCTGGATGTACGGACTGATACTTCTCCACTCAGGACAACAGTAAACTTGCTATACTAGAGGGCCATAGCTGAAGGTCTGAGAACCCTTGCTCTGTCTGCACTATTGATGTGAGCCTCCCTCCCCCTCCCTTTACATCTGGCACACATAGACAGTGTCCCTTGGGACTAACTGACAACACTTCCACTGGTGAAGGGGTTAATGCAGTGTGTAAGGGAACTCTTCTGCTCTCTGAACCCCTTGCTCTACCTGCTGCCTGGCCTCCCTGCATTGCCTGAAGTGGAGACACCTCACCCCCCCCTGCTGTTTTGGCTCCCATCCTGACACTCTCTGCTGGGACATTCTGCTAACTCTGTGAGTACTCCCTACTGTTTTTTGGACTTTCTTACCCTCTTCAGAGACCTTTCTAGCAGGGAAATTTTTTTTTTTTTTGTTGTCGTGCACTGCAGTGGTGTGAAGGGAGTGCTGAGCCCCTACTCCACCATCAGGGGGGGCTCCTCACCTTCCTCCACTTGCTGTGTGTTCCACGTTCTGCAGTATATCCCCACGGAACTAGCACTTCTCCCATTGCTCCTTTTGCACCTCATGGGTACCAGGTTTGATTATGGAACTGTGTGACCGCCTCATGTAAGGCCTGGTGATACTGCGAGTGTACCTTCCTTACCTTCTATGGTCGCTTCTCATTGTGATATGTCCAGAAGACGTCCTAACACCTCTACTGCTCCTTCCCGCACGCCGAGTCGCTCTCTTACTCACTCACCGTCAATCTCTACCTTCCTGTCCCGATCTGGAACCTCGGCTACTGGGTCTGGCACTGATGACATGGCTCCTCCATCTCCTCCGCTTCGCCAATCGCAGCCACCTCCTTCACTGTCTGCCACCCTCCCTGGACATGACGTGCAATCCATGGATTCGGCCTCCCTGCCCTGCTCGGCAGCCCATATTGCCTCTGCGGACTTTCAGCTACTTCGGGACCTTATTCAAGCTCTGCCCACTAAACAGGACCTGGATGCGGTAGTTTCCCGAATGGAACAATCCCAGGCACAGGCCCTCGGTGCGATCCAGTCTGATGTGTCTCAACTTACTACTAGGGCTGACGCTACTGATCAAACACTGTCCTCTTTGGAACAACGCCTGTCTGCAGTGGAGAGCAATCAAACCCACTCTGAGGCCCGCCTTCAACAAATTGCCTTGCTCCTGGATGACCAGGAGAACCGGGGTCGCAGAAATAATATTCGATTACGAGGAGTGCCAGAAAAAGGCCCTCAGGATGATCTGATCAGCCGTATTAATACCATTTTCAATATGGCGACTCAACGCCCGCTGGATGCTACCTTCATGATGGACCGTGTGCATAGAGTCCAACGTTCTGGCCCGCTTGACCCTGCTAATCCTAGAGACGTTCTGTGTAGACTACATTACTTCACGGACAAGGAACACATCCTGAGGTGTGCCTGGGATATGGGATCGGTGCCTTTTGAGAATGCCTCTGTCAAGCTCTACCCAGACGTCTCATCCCGCACATTGGCTATGCGCCGTGCCCTTCAGCCGGTGTTGACTCTGATTAAGGACTGTGGAGGTTCCTATAGGTGGGGTCATCCCTTCCATTTGATTGTTCGTGTTGGCTCGTCTTCGATTGTTGTCCGTTCCCCGGCGGACTTGCCTGATTTGTTTGCCTCCCTGGATGTGCGCCCTGTCTCAGTCCCGAACTGGCTTGCTCTGGATTCCTCCCGCCCTACTATACCCAGGCGCGGCCACGGTTCCAGGCGTTCTTCTTCGGCTGCTTCCAGAGAGAGACCTCGGCGAAACTCAACTCCACGACGTCTTCCAATACCGGATCCGCCTGGGTCTCCGCTCCGTCAACCAGATCTCTCAGCTCAGCTTCCCATTGAAGCATGAGCCCTCATGCCGCCGGTCTTTGATCTGCCCACAGGACAGTGTTAATATCCTTTTATGTTGAGTGGTCTTGGACTTGTTTCGCGGTTGGTGGACATTTTCACTATGTTTATTTTGTTTTGTGACTACTCTGTTCCTCTTGATCCTGTTCCTGCTGGGCTTTATAGATGGCCCTTGTTGTTGGTATTGCTGTGTTTTTATACAATGTTGTTATTTGGACCTTAGAGTCAGTTTGTAGCCCTGTGCTTCCTATCCCTTTACACTTTGTTGGGGGTGGGGGCATAGGGTCTTCCTTACCAGGTACACTCGTGGTGCTTGCGGGCCCACTTCTC
Source organism: Leptodactylus fuscus (assembly GCF_031893055.1). Lineage (NCBI taxonomy): Eukaryota > Metazoa > Chordata > Amphibia > Anura > Leptodactylidae > Leptodactylus > Leptodactylus fuscus. Next base: position 8,639,990 of record NC_134267.1, on the reverse strand, counting down.
CCCCCATCTTTTCTTTTTTTTTTAATTCAGAAATTTTTATTGGTTTTCAAAATTTAAGGGGTACAGAAGAGAAAAGGGGAAACACAAGAAGGGGGACAAACACAAAAACATAAATCAAAGAAAGAACATATTACCTAGAATTGGTCAACAATAAACATTTGCTGTCATATCAATCATCAGACGAGACATGTGTCTATGTAAACACAAGTCTCGAAAAACCATAATGAGAGCACAAATTCTAGAGCAAGGGAAATATCAGGATATAGAATGGGACTGGGGGAGGGAGACAGTGTTTAATGAAAAACAAGCATATTCAGAGGCCTGATTACGTTATTTCAAACAGACCAGGTTAGGGAGGCAAGTAGTAAAGTAGTGATAAGTTTATACAGTATGACCTGTTGACCTAAGGCAGGAGACCTAACTGTTTCGGGATAGCAGCCACGGGGACCATATTTTCTTGTATCTGTCAAAAGTCCTATTGGACCATCCAAGTAGTTCTTCAAATCGTGAGATTTCGTGGACCTTAGCGGACCATTCCTCAAGCGACGGTGTAACGGGTCGGAGCCAGTATCTGGGAATAATAAGCTTGGCAGCTGTCAGCATCTGTGTTGCTAGGACGTCTCTCTTTGGAGAATATGTCTCATTTGGTAGGGCCAAAAGTATTGCTTCTGGAGGGAAGCGAAAGGGTTTCTTGGTTACATCTCGTATCTTTTTTATGACGGATTCCCAAAAAGTAGCGATGAGTGGACAGGACCACCAAATGTGCAACAAAGTCCCGGTATGGGCTGAGCATCTCCAGCATCTATCATTATCAGCCAGGCCTCTGCGATACATCCATTCGGGGGTCCTATACCACCTAGATACCACCTTGTAGTGCGTTTCTTTCATCCTAATGCAGGTGGAGAATCCCTGAGAGGAGTTCAGCGTCTTCCTGATCTCGTCATCCGACAACTGGATGTTTAGATCCATTTCCCAACTATTCAAATAGGCTGGTTTATATTGGACCAAAGGAGAGATGAATCTTCTAAGTAGGTTCGATATTTTACGCAACATCGTGGTCTTAGACTGTAGTAGTTTCTCAAAGACCGTTGGCTCAGATCTGATCCTAAACTTCACCTTTAGTTGTTTACAGAAGTACTTTAAGTGCTGACAATGTAAAAATGAGATCCGAGACAATGACCCCAAGGGCATTTCGGGGCCTCCTGAGGGCTCTGTTGCGTAGGCCAGTAGATCCTTGAGAGGTATGGCTTTCAAGTGCAACCACAAGTCATCATAAGGAGTTTGTGGAGAGCCTAGCAATGCTGGAATAACACTTGGAGGCATTAAGGGTGAGGGCGTCGGAGCAAGTGTGCGGCCATAGTCTCTCCAGACTTCTAAGGCACCTCTGAATAGTGGGTTCCTGGCACTTACTGATTTAAGAATTTTTGGTGGGAGCCAAAGGTTTTGTAGGTCAGCAAGAGAAGGTGCGAACTCATGTGGGTTAATCGGATGAGTGAGATGTGCCCACCACCTGAGTTGGATTGCTTGGTAATACTTCCTAACGTCGGGTAGGCCAATTCCTCCCTGAGATCTGCTTTTGGTTATCAATGACCACGGAAGTCTTGGGGGTTTTTGTTTCCACACAAAGCGGGAGAACATGCTTCGGACTGAGGAGAAGAAAGATTGAGGCAAGTAGATTGGCAGCATGGACATTTTATATATAATCTTAGGAAGGAGATAGGTTTGCAAAAGATTTTTCCTGCCAAACCAAGACAGGGGTAGGTTTTGGAACGAGTCAAGATCCTTTCTAAGTTCTCTTAAGAGAGGCAAGAAATTATGCGCATAGAGATCGTCAATGCGTGGAGTTATATTGACACCCAGGTACTTTAGAGACGATGAGGCCCACTGGTATGGCGAGGACTTTTTTAAGGGGCTGATATCTTTCTCCGGTAGGGAGACATTTAGGATCTCTGATTTTCCTAGGTTGGCTTTATACCGAGATACTTCACCAAAATGAGTCAGTTGTTCTGTTATTGCCGGGAGGCCGCGGTCGGGGTTAGTTATAACGAACAATACGTCATCCGCAAAAGCGGTTGAAGAAGTCATCGTATCCCCAGATTGCATGCCCTGTATTCTGTCGTCTTGACGTACCGATTGAAGTAAGGTCTCAAGCACAAGTATGAACAAGGTGGGGGATAGAGGGCACCCCTGCCTAGTGCCATTAGTTATCATAAAAGTGCTAGACATTGTGCCATTTACTTTAATTTCCGCGTGGGGACAGCCATATAGGGAGAAAATAGCATCTATGAATTGGGCAGGGAAGCCAAATTTAGCCAGTGTAGCTCTCATAAAGGACCAGTCCACTCGGTCAAACGCTTTTTCAGCGTCAACCCCAAGGAGTATGAGAGGTGACCGAGTGGACCGGGCCCCATTCAGCAATAGGAGAAGTCGAGCAGTATTGTCTTTCCCCTCTCTCCCTGTCGTGAAGCCGGATTGTTCCGCGTTGACGAGGTGGGGGATCAAGGTGCGCATTCTGTTAGCTAGTATCTTTGCCCATATCTTGAGATCGAGGTTCAGTAGAGATATAGGCCTGTAACTCCCACAGGCCGTTGGGTCTTTACCTTCTTTTGGTATCAAGGCTATGTGTGCCTCTTGAGTTTGTTTGGGGAGTATTCCGCCATGAAGTAGGTCGTTGAATAGTACTACAAGCTTCGGGGCAAGGATGTTTTGGAATTTCCTATAGTAAATAAGAGGCAAGCCATCCGGGCCCGGGCTTTTCCCCGGTGGGAAGCTACTGATTGTGGTTAGCACCTCCTTCAAGGTTATTGGCTCTAGAAGCACATTCGCTTGGTCTGTAGATAAAGTGGGCAAAATGAGCTTGGAGAGATAATTAGATATTACCTCCATCCTGGATTGGCGCATGTCTTCCGAGTCTTCATCCTTAAGATTGTAGAGACCGGAATAGAAAGAAACAAACTCATCAGCTATGTCTTTAACTTCAGAGGACAAGGTCCCGTCCTTCCTCTTGATGGTCGAAATATGAGATCTGGATTTAGCTTTGTGAATCAAGGTAGACATAAGACGCCCACCTTTATTGCCATGCGCATACAACAATTTTCTGTAATGGAGATGGTGTTTGGCCGATGTGGTGTTCAGGATATCCAGTAAACGTTCTCTCAGAGACGTCAACTCTGACAATACCACAGTGGCCTTGGTCCTTTTGTGTGTCCTTTCTAGAGCAGCAATACGAGTGAGCAGCTCATCAAGTTGCTTTTGTTTAGCTTTCTTAGTCCTGGAGGCCACTTCAATTAGAACACCCCGTATGTAAGCCTTGTGCGATTCCCACAAGATGGAAGGGGATATCTCCGGGTTAGAATTTAGCTGAAAAAATTCTGTAAGATGATTAGCCAAAGCATCTACAGTTGTGTCAGCACTCAGAAGAGATTCATTCAATCTCCATGACCATGTTCCTTTCGGTACTTGTTTGAGTTCAATGTTGGCAGTCACCGGAGCATGGTCCGTAACAGTTATGGAACCTATCGAGGAATTACACACAAGCGGAAGAAGGGCATTCGAAACGAATATATAATCAATTCTATGATAGGAGAGGCCAGTGGGGGAGTAGAATGTATAATCCTTTACAGAGGGGTGTTGGGTTCTCCAGATGTCTATTAATTTTAATTCCTGCAAGGTTCTTGTGAGGGCACTAATGGACCTCTGCGAGAAGGGAGCTGCGGAGGACGAAGAGTCAAGTGCATGATGGATAGCTATATTTAGGTCGCCACCCAGGATCAGTTGTCCTTCACTGAACAATTTTAAATTATGAAGGGTGTCGATGAGCCAAGATACTTGGCCTCTATTTGGAGCGTAAAGATTCGCAAAGGTGAAGCGTTCTGTGGCTATAGAGCCTTTGACAAAGACAGCTCTTCCTTCTGAGTCCAACCATTTTTGCGAGAGTATAAATGGAATTTTCTCTCCTATCAAAATGGACACCCCTCTCGAGGCTGCTACTGGATTCGTGCTATGGAAGCATTGCGAAAAGGGTTTTGTGGGGAGTCTTGGTATGTGTGTGTTTTTGAAATGTGTTTCTTGAAGAAACACCACATTCGACTTTAACTTATTTAGGAGGAGCCATATGTGATGACGTTTGTTGGGGGAGTTTAGGCCTTTCACATTAAGGGTGGTGCATGTCAGCAGGGTAGGAAGTACGGTATCAGGGGTAGGCATAGCGAACTTCTTCTGGTGGTCTCGTCAACTAGGTCAAACCTGGAAAGTGCAATATGAGGGTACGTATAGAAGCAATTAGAGGGGGAGATAGAAAAGAGGGGGGATGACAGACACAAGGGGAAATGAAGTTGAAATAGGGAGTAAGAGGCAAATATATGGCAAACAGTTAAGCAAGTAGAGCAATGTTATTATCTAATTTCAAATAACAGACAAATATTAATCAAGTATCGAGTATCAATGAACGACACTTAGTATCGGCCAGAAAACAGGAACAATTACTATGGTAATGTGGGGTAAACCAAATTGGGCAAATAAAATAACATACGAGCAAGTAACACCTATCCACTTGCAGTAAGCAGACATTTGAGAAAGTGTTATATCTATGGAGCAAATTATAAGATCAATACACAGTGGCGTGGAACTTCCGAGGTTAATCTCAGACAACCGAGAGGTCGTCTAACGGGAACTACAAATTACATAGCTTATAAAACATCTAGTAAAGGCAAGCAAAAACAATATTTCACGAAGAATTCAAACAAGGTTGAATACTGTTGGCAATAGGAGATGTAATGAAACAAGTTCAACAAGGAACAGTGTCTAAAGTTGTAACGTTAAGTACTGTTGACATATAGTGCACCTAGGTAAATATGCTATATAACAGGTGCTATTGAGTCCATCAGTTCCAATATTACATTAGCCTAAGCATAACTGGCTGTTCCAGGTGTAACAGCATCTTACCCGATGGAAGCATCAAGAGTCTTACAATATTCCACGTCTAGCATCCGGTGTTCTTTGCATGGACCTTCTGGCCTTAGGAGACTTGAGACGTCCAGGAGTGTGTGGCGTTTCTAGAGCTCTAGCCACAGCAGTTGAAGAGGACTCTTCGCTCATAGGAAGCCAAGAGGGAACCTCTACCGGATCAATATTCAAAGAAGTCCAGGCAGCATCAAGATCTCTAGGGGTGTAGATGTTGATTCTTTTTCCATTTTTAAGGATTGAAAGTCCAAACGGGAAGAGCCACGAATATTGTAATCCATTTGCTTTTAGGGTATCGAGAAGTGGTTTCATAGTGCGTCTTTTTTGCAATGTGGCCGGAGCTAGATCTTGGTAAAGCTGTAAAGGTGCTCCTTCATAAGAGAGCTCTCGATTGTCTCTGGCTGCTCTGAGAATATCAGTGGAGTATGCAGATGATAATAGCGCACAAATGACGTCCCTGGGAGGGTCATTCAAGTCCGGTTTGGGTCTGATTGCCCTATGTATTCTCTCAATCTGTATGCCCCCAGCCTTTTCCTCTCCTAACAATGTCTTAAATATCGCAGCAGCTACAGAGTGTAGTGAATCAGGTGCAAATTTCTCCGGGAGACCTCTTATACGTATATTTCTTCGCCTATTTCTATTTTCCAAGTCCTCCAAGAGAAGATAGGTTTTATTTAAATGTTCTGCCTGCGTGTCTACCTTTTTAGCCAGGATTTTGCTAGTTTTCACTAAACCAGATTGGCCCTGTTCCAGGTTGTCTACTCTGGAGCCCATTGCGTTCATGTCCGCACGCATGTCACTAATCTCTTGCATGATTGGAGCTAGAGCTTGAGCAAGAGTTTTGCGCAAGAAGTTCCTTGTTATCACTGTAGAGCTCTTGTCTGGTTGGGTGGATTCGTCATCTGAATCCATGTTTGTATCACTTTGGCAGTAACTAGCGTCTTGTGTCGATTTGACTAAAGGAGACGTTGCATTCGTATTTTTCTTTTTAAGAAATTTCTGCATATCCGCTTGTAAAACTGGTAGTTTGGAGGTCGCTCCTGTGTCACAGGGTTTATCTCTGCCAATTTTAACCATTATAGAGAGAGAGAAAAATAAAATAACCATCAAAGCTAATGAGTGGATAAGTGTACCCGCAAGTATAGTAGGTTTAAGGCATCATCTGGTTTAAACTAGGATCCAAGAGAAGCGAAATCAGTAACAAGTGAGTTCCTTTAAGAGACTGCAAGATGTTATACGGTGAAAAGTCTGTTCAAAAAACCAAATATAGAATCAGGAGTGACTGTGTTTAAAGTTCAGGGAGAAGGAGTGTTGGCAATGCAGCCCTTTAATAAGCCAAGACAACGATTTTCTGGTATCTGCTACTGTGAATGATGATAGGGCTTGGAGGACAGAGTCTCTATTATCTGCAGTGTCTTATAGTCGCTACATGCCTGTATCCCCTATTCAGCGTGTAGAAAAAAGAAAATGGCGCCTACCCTTCAGGGAAAATGGCTTCTGCTGCTGCAGGTTTTGCAGGTACGATGGAGAGTTGGCAAATATCCGTCCGTCGTCCAGTAGGTGAGGAGAGTCGCACTCGGGGCCAGTGCAGGGCTGTTGCCGTTGCGGAGGAACTCACTCCCGGGATGCTGGTGAGTATCACTAGGCCTCAGGCTGGTGTAGCGAGGAGCCGGAAGTCGCGATGTCTGGGTTGGGGACAACGCCCGCGGCGTCGGTGTAGGCCGCAACAGTCACGGCTGATTCCCAGCAGTCTGGGAGATCCAAGTGCCGCTCCAAGAGGTTGTAGGGTACGGGGGGATACCCCAGAAGCGGGGACACCTGTTTTTTTGTGGCTGTGGATGTCCGATTTCCAGCGATGTGTAGGATGCAGCAGCGGAGCTCACACACGCACGTCTGCTTGCATCGCCGGCTAGCCACGCCCCCCCCCCCCCCCATCTTTTCTTACTCCCTCACTCCTTCCTGTCTGTTGTTGTGCCCCTGGCCCATTTGTCTAGGGGTAGTTAGATTTGTTCTACTCTTGGTTCTTTTTCCCTTTCCTTTCTCCCCCCCCCCCCTCATTCTTTACTGCTCTCCTTCCTCTACTCTTTTACTTTTCCCTTTTTTTTTTTTTCTTCTTTTTTTTCTTCCCCTCCCCTTTACCCTCTTCAATTCTTCGCCCTCTCCCCTTCCTCCCCCCCCCCTTTTTTTTTTTTTTTTTTCTCTCTCTGCTCCTAGGGTGTGAGCTGGGAAAGCCCGTCTCCCTCCATGCCTCCGCTTGATCGCCTTTCCTCCATCGCCGTGGGCTCCCTCAATGTGAGAGGCCTTCATAGTCCAGAGAAGCGCTCCGTACTCTTCAATCTGCTCGAAGGTAAGCGCCTTCATGTTGTGTTTTTGCAGGAAACTCACCATTGCTCTACCAAGCCATACAAGTTGACTAATGCTTGGTTTCCTCATGCATATCATAGCTCCTCTCCTGACCCGAAATCCAGAGGGACTAGTATCTTGATTTCTCGCTCCCTGCCTTGGGAACATTTGGAGACTCGCACTGATTCTGAGGGGAGACTTGTTATGGTCAAGGGTCGTATCTCCTCTCAGCTTTTTACTTTTGCCTCTTTGTATTTGCCTAACTCGGGACAGGGTCGTGCCCTTAGTTCTTACTTAGGGCTGTTGGACGGCTTTGTGGAGGGCTTCCTGGTGGCGGGGGGTGATCTTAATCTGGTCCTAGACCCTTCATTGGACTCTTCTGCTGGCGTCTCTTCTCACCCTTACTCGCTCATCAGGAGGATTAAGAGGGACCTTCATTCCCACCAGCTTGTGGACTCCTGGAGGTTACTCCACCCATTGGATAGGGATTACTCCTATTACTCTCCGGTCCATCACCGATACTCTCGTATCGACTACCTCTTTATCCGTCACCAACATCTCCACTCTTTGTTGGCTGCGGAAGTCGATAACATTACTTTCTCCGACCATGCTTTGGTTACTTTGTCTGTTTCCTTGTCCTCTCCTATTCCCTTCCAGCGTCAGTGGAAACTTAACGCATCACTTCTTGATGACGTAACCATCCTGGATGACATTAAGACCCGTTTGGGGGAATACTTTGAGAGGGAGGAATTGTCGGGGATTGCTCCTCCAATGGTGTGGGAGGCTCACAAATGTTTTATCCGGGGTATCCTGTTGCAACATGGTTCCCGCTTAAACAAGGAACGCCGGGCTTGTATTGAATCTCTGCTGCAGCGGATCCGCTCATTGGAACTTCTTCATAAACGCCAAATCACTCCTGATGTTTATTCCCAGCTTGCCAGCGCCCGAGAGGAATTGCGTACGCTCGTCACTGATAGGGTGAAGGGTACTCTAGCTAAATGCAGACGTCATTTTTATGAGTTTGGAAATAAGAGCGGGCGTTCACTAGCTAGGGCCCTTCGGGTTCAGCAGTCCTCCACCTACGTTCCATGCATCAATTCCGCCCAGGGTACTCGATTACACATGCCCCTTGATATTGCAGCTGCCTTTCGGGACTACTATGCCTCTTTGTATTCTGTAAACTCTGGCCCTTCTCCTCTCCCTGAAGCGGAGTTCCGAGATCGCATTCGTTCTTATCTCTCCTCCTCTGGTCTCCCGTCGTTGTCTCTAGAGGAATTGACGGCCTTGGAATCTCCTATTGTTGAAGAGGAAATTTCTTTAGCTATCTCCAGTATGGCAACGGGTAAGGCCCCAGGCCCAGACGGCCTTACCTTGGTATACTATAAGAAACTTGGCCCTGAACTCCGCCCCAGACTGTTGAAAGTTTTCAATTCTCTCACCGATGGCTCGGCCCTTTGTCGTGACTCCCTGCATGCTCACATAGTGGTTATCCCCAAACCCGGAAAGGACCCTCTTCTGTGCTCTAACTACCGCCCCATTTCGCTAATCAATGTTGACCTAAAAATTTTAGCCAAGATCCTTGCGACGCGTTTATCGCCCTTGTTAGGAAATATTGTTCACGCGGATCAAGCTGGATTTTTACCCGGCCGTGAGGCTCGAGATAATACTACCAAAGCTATCAACCTCATGTATGGGGCTAAACGATCGGGCTCTCCTCTCATGCTTCTTTCAACTGACGCCGAGAAAGCCTTCGACAGGGTCAACTGGCGGTTCATGGAAGAGACCTTGTTACATATTGGTCTTGGACACCGCATGATGAGTTGGATCATGGCTCTATACTCTCTCCCTACAGCGATGGTCAGGGTGAACGGTTTATTGTCCCAGTCCTTCCCTATCCGAAATGGCACTAGGCAAGGATGCCCCCTTTCGCCTCTCATTTTCGTCCTGACTCTTGAACCCTTCCTCCGCCAGGTTCGAGCCGACCCGAACATCTCAGGCGCTGCTCATTCTTCCTGTTTATACAAAGTGGCGGCTTATGCAGACGACTTGCTATTTTTTCTCTCCTCCCCTCATGTTTCTCTTCCAGCTCTGATGTCTGCCTTTCAGGTTTACTCGACCCTTTCGAATTTTAAAATCAACTTTTCGAAGTCGGAAGCCCTTAATGTGACCCTTTCCTCCTCGGCGGCCACCTCCTTGAGTCAATCTTTCCCTTTTCATTGGGCCCCCACTTCTCTCAAATATTTGGGGGTTTATCTTACTCCGGACCCGAAAGATCTCTTTCGTTGCAACTTCCCCCCACTTCTGGCGTCTATCAGGGCTGATTGTACTCGATGGTCCACTGGAGCCTTTACTTGGTTCGGGAGATGCGCGATTTTTAAAATGAACATTCTCCCTCGTCTTCTCTACTTGATGCAGGCGCTTCCCATTCACATCCCTCTGTCTTTTCTTAGATCCCTCACTTCCGTCCAATTGAAGTTCATCTGGTCGGGCAGACCCGCCCGAGTGAGCAAGGCTTTTCTCTTTCGTCCCAAGAGTTGCGGTGGTTTATCGCTTCCGGACCTGAAGTCCTATTACTTGGCTACCCACCTGACTCGTGTCGTGGACTGGTGTAGGCATGCTGTTTCTAAATCTTGGGTCTACATCGAACAGGCATTCTCTCCGATCCCTTTGCAGGTTGCCCCATGGCTGGACTCCTCCTCATTGTCATCTCTCTTTTCTCACCCTACCCTTGGTCCCACGCTTCGGATTTGCTCCAGGGGCCTTGTTCGCTCCACTCTCCTCCCTAAGGATTCCGCTCTTTTCCCAGTGCTGGGCAATCCTGCCTTTCCACCTGGAATGTTTGACCGAGTTTTTCGTAATTGGCGCCGTCATGGGATTTTCCGTGCCTGTCACTTCCAGGACGCTGGGGGATGGACTACACTTCTGAATTCCCAGGCCCCTCCTGAGCTGCCCCCTTTGGATGCTTGGCGGGGGATGCAACTTCGTCACTTTTTACATTCTCTCCCTGCTCCTGCAGAGTTCCGCGTCGAACCTACCCCCTTGGAGAAGATTTTTGTTGGTGCTGGCCCCCTTCGCCACTCCCTCTCGCTCACTTACCGGATCCTGGTTGAACCTCCGGAGGACTTTGTTCCGCCGTTCTTGTTGAAATGGGAATCTGACTTATCCCTTTCCCTCTCTCAGGAGCAGCGTAAGCGCATTTTTCGCCTTTCTCATGCTGCTTCCATCAGCTCTCGCCACCAGGAGGCCAGCTACAAAATCTTGTCCCGATGGTATAGGGTTCCTACGAGACTCCATGCTATGTTTCCTCAGGTCTCCCCATTATGTTGGCGCTGTGGCGACGAGGAAGGCACGCTGCTACACATTTTTTGGTCCTGTCCTGCCCTTTCGTCCTTCTGGGAGGGGGTCAAGCGGATAACCCTCCAGCTTACTGAAACTTCTCACCATTTGGGCCCTGCCCTGTTCCTCCTTAATCATTGTGAGTCTTCTGTAAAGGTCTTTAAGCGCTCCCTACTTAGATTCCTGATCCTCGCTGCCCGGGCTTGTATCCCCCTTTTTTGGAAACGAGTGGATCCTCCTCCTCTCTCCCTCTGGATTTCGAAGGTCAACAAGATAATGCGCATGGAAAATCTCACGTCTTTCCTGCATGGCACGACTGAGGCGTACATCAAAACCTGGTTCTACTGGTTCAGGTTTCAACAGTCTGCAGAGTACCGGACGCTCCTGGGCTCTGACCCCTCCTCTGATTGATACTCTTGTTGTTCGTCTCAGGTATTTGACCAGTGGTTGCTCCCGAGCCCTTCCCAACTGGCTGTGGTATGGATGACCTGGCGAGCGCTCTCACTGGTTTCCTGACTGCTCACACTCACCCCTACCTACCCTTTCACCCCCCACATTTAGTCCTCTCCCCCACTCATCTGTCCCACTGACCCCTCCCTCCCCCCCCCTTTTTTCCTTTTTCTTTTTTTTTCTATGTTGCTTTCTTTGTCTTTAATTTTTTTTTTATTTTTTTTTTTTTTTTTTTATTTTATTCTTCTGATTGTATTTTGTGTTGCACTGTGTGCTTTTTCTGTTCGCAGGGCGGGTGTTCGCCTTGTAACTTGTAATTGTTTTTTCTTTTCTTATTGTTTAAAAAAATTTTCAATAAAAATTTGAGTTATAAAAAAAAAACTATACAGCGCACTTTGCACAAGGAGAAGCTGTATGGGAGAGTGATGAGAAAGAAGCCGTTTCTGCACGTACGCCACAAACAGAGTCACCTGAGGTATGCAAAAGCACATTTGGACAAGCCAGCTTCATTTTGGAAGAAGATCCTGTGGACTGATGAAACAAAGATTGAGTTGTTTGGTCATACAAAAAGGCGTTATGCATGGCATCCAAAAAAAAACAGCATTCCAAAAAGAACACTTGCTACCCACTGTAAAATTTGGTGAAGGTTCCATCATGCTTTGGGGCTGTGTGGCCAATGCCGGCATCGGGAATCTTGTTAAAGTTGAGGGTCGCATGGATTCCACTCAGTATCAGCAGATTCTTGAGAATAATGTTCAAGAATCAGTGACGAAGTTGAAGTTACGCCGGGGATGGATATTTCAGCAAGACAATGATCCAAAACACCGCTCCAAATCCTCAGGCATTCATGCAGAGGAACAATTACAATGTTCTGGAATGGCCACCCCAGTCCCCAGACCTGAATATCATTGAACATCTGTGGGATGATTGGAAGCGGGCTGTCCATGCTCGGCGACCATCAAACTTAACTGAACTTGAATTGTTTTGTAAAGAGGAATGGTCCAAAATCCCTTCATCCAGGATCCAGGAACTGATTAAAAGCTACAGGAAGCGACTAGAGGCTGTTATCTTTGCCAAAGGAGGATCTACTAAATATTAATGTCACTTTTCTGTTGAGGTGCCCATATTTTTGCACCGGTCAAATTTTGGTTTAATGCATATTGCGCATTTTCTGTTAGTACAATAAACCTCATTTCAATCCTGAAATATTACTGTGTCCATCAGTTATTAGATATATCAAACTGAAATGGCTGTTGCAAACACCAAAATATTTAGAACTAAAAATGATTAAGATTAATAGGGGTGCCCAAACTTTTTCATAGGACTGTAATTGACATGCTGCGATTTGCAAAGCCGCAACGGCTTTTCAAATCGCAGCGTGTCCGCGCTGCAATTTCTTCCGCAAAGTGGGGATGGGATTCGCACTGCATTGCATTGTAAAATGTCGGAATTTTTCCTGCAGTTTCTTCACTGCGGGCAAATTGCGGCGTTTACGTCCCGTGGGGCCCCGGCCTAAAGAGGAACTCGGGCACATGCGGTTTGCATATACTGCTAGAAAGCAGAGAGTGCGCCAAATTCATCGGGGGAAGAGATATTGGTGCAGTTACCGGAACGCCTCTCCTGACTGTACTCGTCCGTGGACTAATACTAGGGGGGTGTTCCTCATCGCTCCGCGTCATCACTGTGCTGTAAGGAACGCCCTCTCTGACAGTATAGTGCTATGGACAGTATTGTCAGGAGGCGCATTCCCAGCTAGACTGTCAGGAACAGCCTTCTGACAGTGAAGGGCTATTAGTAACTGCACCGATATCTCTTCCCCTAGGGCACATAACGGGAAAGCCAATAGTGCACTGAATTCATCCCACTGTCTGCTTTCTAGCGGTATATAAAACTGCATGTGCCCGAGGACATGAAAGGTCCTATTTTAGGCGGAGGCCCCACGTTGCGGCAACGCAGCTTTTTATGTTGAAGATTTTGCTGTGTTTTTTTTTTTTTTTGAGCCAAAGCCAGGAGTGGATGGAACAGAAGTGAGAACTTCCTCTATATGTCCCCATTGTGGGACTATTAAAGGATTATCTTATCTCTTATATGTCCCATTCCTTCTGTAGCCATTCTACGCTTTGGCTGAAAAAACTGCAGCAAAATCTGCAACAAAAAAAGCTGTGTTTCCACTATGTGGGGCCCAAATCCTGTAAGCTGAGAGGCGTGACTGCCATGGATCTCATTTATTCTTACAGATCTTCGATAAAATCTGATAGATTTGGGGTCACGTCATCATCTTGATCTTTGTCCTGTTCCTCAGACCGTTCCTGAACAACGTTGCAGTGTGGCAGCAGTGATATTAACCTGCTAAAGCAGGGGTAGGGAACGTCCGGCTCTCCAGCTGTTGCAAAACTGCAACTCCCAGCATGCATACTTGCTCTTCTGTTCTTGGAACTCCCATGAATGTGAATGGAGCATGCTGGGAGTTGTAGTTTCACAGCAGCTGGAGAGCCAAAGGTTCCCTACCCCTGTGCTAAAGGAAGCCTCTGCCATTAGGGGGCGTTGCTGCTATGAAGGGCTGTATCTGTCTGCAGCAGTGTTTGTCTCCTGATTTCACTATAAGGGTAAGTTCACGCTGAGTTTTTTGGTCAGGATTTTGAGGCCGTACCCGCCTCAAAATCCTCACCAAATAGACGGCTCAGGAGTTTTTTCCGGGAGCCGTTTCTTCCAGCTCCTGAAGACGCTCCCGACTAGGCCCATTTATCTTGAATTTACAGCAAATTTTTTTTTTCTGCTTGACAAAAACCACCTCCGATTTTGATGCGCACTGATGGAAAAGTTGTATTTCCCACCTCGTATTCATTTCAATGGAAGTTCTCAGATTCGCCGGAGGTGAGTGATTCCATTACTATAATGACAATCCACCATGACAGATATTACTAAGGAAAGTGCAATGTTTTATTTTATTTTTATTTTTTTTACTATAAACAATTTTTTCCTAAATGTGAGCACCATATATCAGTGTATCCCCAGTCTGCTGCTGGTTGTGTTCAGTGTAACACTTTATTGCTGACGCTTCATTGTTTGATCAGTGAGAGGAATTCTTCCCGGGTCTTGGGGTCATCTCTGAAGATCCCGTACATTGTGCTGGTGACCGTCCTGCTGTTCATCTTCTGCACGCCTCGCATGACCATACACATGTGCCTGTGACCGAGAACACAAAGCAGACGTTACGTGTGGGCCCTGCTACATAGACGGAGCGTTAAAAACACTGGATATTTCTAGTTGCCCACAGTCACCACTAGAGGGAGCTGATTGTATACCACGTTATTGATTTTAAAGGGGTTGTCCAAACTTGCTTTTTTATGGACTATCCTATGATTGATAGAGGGGGCAACATCCAACGCCCAGACCGATCATCTGTATGGAGTCATTTCCTCCGCCCATCCAGTACACAATACGACTCCATCCGTTATCTAGCGGAGTGGCAGTGAAGGCGCTGGGCCGCCACACAACGGATGGAGCTTTTTATGTTCCGGCCCCCTATTGTTTGCAGGACAGCACTGGAAGGGGCTCCATATAGGGCAGGGGTAGGGAACGTACGGCTCTCCAGCTGTTGCAAAACTACAACTCCCAGCATGCATACTGGCTCTGCTGTTCTTGGAACTTCCATAGAAGTGAATGGAGCATGCTGGGAGTTGTAATTTCACAGCAGCTGGAGAGCCAAAGGTTCCCTATCCCTGATATAGATGATTGTTCTGGGGGCCGGGTGTCGCCCCCTATATGAATGGCCTATCCTAAGGACAACCCCATTAACCCCTTCCCATCGCAGTCAGTTTTCTTTATCTCTCAAGGGCCAGTCCTGTTTTATTTTCTCATTGATGTAGCCCTATGGGAGCTTGTTTTTTGCAGGGTAGGTTTTGTGTTAAATGACTTTATTTTGGGGTACATACAAAGTATAGTAAACTCTCACCTTTTTTTGGGTGGGGGGAAAGAAGGGTGTAGCAAAACCCAACCTCCAAGCGTTTCCACAATTTTGGGGGAATTTGTTTCTTGGGTATTATTTTACACCGTATTCACCGTGTGGTATAAAGATCACATTACCTTTTTTTTTTGTTGTCCGGGTTGGTACCAAGTTTATAAAGGTTTTTTTTTTTGTTTTTTTTTTTACTGCACAATAAAAACACTTTTTAAAATAATCATTTGTTTTTGTGTCAATGGACTCAAAGAGCCCAAAATATTTTTTTTTTTTTTTTTTTTTTTTATGATGGACCTGTGTGAGGACTTGGTTTTTGCAGAATGAGTTTCCATTGTTACCACTTTGGGGTGTAAACTAATTTTTGAGTCCATTTCTTGGGAGGCGAGGTGACCAAAAATCAGCAATCCTGGCCTTGTCCTTTAGTTTTTTAAATTTTTTTTACCTTTTAGTATGATCTAAAATAAAATGAGAAATGTGCGTCCCTGATCCCCTGAAGATCTCGGGTGACCAGACTTTAGACATATGACATGTCGACATGACTTGTCCAATGGCAGCTGCAGCAGTCACTTGTCACCCTGCTACAACCTGGGGAAAACTGAGCATGTCAGTGGCAGGGATGGCATTGCTCTTTTTGTAATTTTAGACAATTGCAAAAAATTGGGGCTAGAGAACCCCTTTCGTTTCATTGGTATAGGATATGTTTATATCTTGCAAGGAAAGATGCAACTTACGAAGCCTCCATGACCACGGCCACTCCCATTGGCTGCAGGGCCTCATTGATCGCAAGGGCAATTTGCTTTGTAAGACGTTCCTGAACTGTAAAAGATAAAAACGTTATTATCGCTGCAAGTTACAGATTGGATCGTAGAATATAAGAGCAAATATAGGCCCAGATTTATGAAGCCTGGCATTCGTCACACCGGTCTTCATAGCCCCTCTGCCGGTCGGGTGCAGGCGCCCCCTTCACCCGTCCATGTGCTTGGAGGGGAATACGCCAGCTCACAGATATCTGGTGTAAATTATGGCAGGCCCCCTGCCTGCGCCCTCCACCTCCCTTATGCAGAAGCCAAAAATTTTCATTTTTTTTTTTTTGCACAAGCTGGCAATTTTGTTATACCTTGTTTGCTAGAAAATTGTCCTACAAGGCAAAATACATATGTCCCAATTGGTAGTATAGGATTAAAGGGGTTGTAGAGGATTAGCAAAATATGGCTGCTTTCCTGCAAAATCGCCACCCCAGGGGTCTTTAGATTGTGTCTGATACTGTAGTTCAGTTCTATTGAAGTGAATAGGGGTGAGCTGTAATACTAAACATCACCAGAGTAGTGGTGGGGCACTGTTATGGGAAGAAAGCAGTCACATCTTTCTAATCCCTGCAAAACCCGAGTAATGTAATGTACGATAAGTATTGTAATGCTTTTACACATTTTAATGCAGATTTTATTTGTTAACACATTTATTAAGTAAAATAAATGAAATAACAAATTAAATTAATTAACATTTATTTATTAATAAATATGATGTATTTTTTTACCCCTAAAATTCTATAGACATATTTAGATTCCAACAATCCTCCACATATATAACAGGATCGCTTTACCTTGTAATCTCCGACTGAAGATTTCAACAATTCTGAAAGAAAAAAAAAAGACACATAAATTGTCTGACGGATGGAAGTGTCCTATATGGGGACTAGGGTTGAGCTGATCTTGACTTTTCAGGATCGATTTTGAAATCTGATTTCCGATCGTTTTTCATTCGAACCCGATCTCGATCCCAATTCCGATCCAAATGCAAGTCAAATGGATATTTTTTACTAATCGGAGATCGGATTTTAAAAACAATCCTATTCACTATATAGCATGGAATCTAACAATGGAACGCTTTCATTGTTAGAATCCGCGCTGTGTAGTGATTTTTTTAAATCCTCTGGCTACTTAGTCCCCCCTGGTGTCCACTTACCTGCAGAGATGGCTGGTCCGGTGCCCGGTGTTCTCGTTCTTCTTCGCCTTGCTGCCCCCGCCTCCCAGGTTAGAAGAGTGTGGGCAGGTACTGGGAGGGGAGACATCAAGTCTCCCCGCCCTGTACCCGCCCACACTCTCCTAAGCCACAAGCCTCGCCTTCTTCCTAGCTCTTTAACACTAACCTGGGAGGCGGGGGCAGCGAGGCGAAGAAGAACAAGAACACCGGGCACCGGACCAGCCATCTCTGCAGGTAAGTAGCTACTAGAGATGTTAGCTAGTCTCCCATTAGAATGAATGGACGCAGCCAGCACGCAGGGGGTTAAGGCTGTGTGCCAGCTGCTTCCATTCATTCCTATGGAACTGCAGTGAGCCTTCACACTGAGTATACACTCCGCTCAGAATGAATAGAGCGTATACTCAGTGTGAAGGCTAACATTGTTAGCTTTTCCCACAATAGTTAGCCAGTAGCAAAGAATGTGGGAAATAATCACCGATCTCGATCCCACCTAAAAAGATCGTGTTCGGAATTCCGATCGTGGTCGTGAAATTTTCTTGATCGCCGATTGGAATCTGATCTTTTCCAAACACGATCGCTGAACCCTAATGGGGACATGACTGCTTGGGAAGGGGAGATTTCGGTAGTGCAGAGGTGCTCGGTGTTTTCCTCTGGCTGGCAGTGGTTTCGGCCTATACTATAGTATACATGCTCAGCTCTCTATCTGAGGTGTCGTTGTAAGGCTGATGTTCTATTCCATCTACACTAATGTTCTGCCATAGATGGGTTTAGCTGTGGCGAATCTTCTTTTGCACAGCTTTCAATCTTGATCTCTGTCTGGCCATTATGTGTTATATAGAAAAACCGCGCAGACTGCTCCTATATACATGTCTACTGCAAACAAAACAAAACATACAATGGGACACTGGGGCCCCATGTACACGACTGAGTGTGTAACCAGTGTGGGGCCGAGTTTGCAGAGCAATGCAGTCACATAGGTGCATTCCATGATGCATTTACCTCTATGGGGGCTTCCAATGTCTTCTGTTCCAATAGAACCTGCTCTATAATCATCCGTGTCAGCGGAACAGCGTGAATTGTAAGTGCCATACACGTGAATGCATCACCAAATTTCACTGCAAACTCAGCCCTACATTGGATGCACACTCGGTCGTGTGCATGGGGTCTAGGAGTGACAGTGCCGCTGTATGGCGTTCATCACAAGCCTGCCAAGTGTATACGCCCAACACAGCGTATACAGAAACTATTTGCCGCAGTCTGTTCATGGTCATCTCTGGCTATATGGTACAGTGTACAGGACCATATTATATGTATATATCGCTTGGTAGATTTCATCCTGTAGATTCCTGATCTAGATCAAGGTTCACATCTTGGGGTAAACATAGGCACATATCTGACCAATGACTGTTTCAGACTTACCGCGCCAATTTACTCAACCCGACGACTTTTTTATTTGGTAGGTAGCCGATGTGCACCTGGAAGTAGAAGAACAAGAAGACTTACTAACATGTCCTTCTACATTAGATTAGGACCAGTGAATTTGGGAGTTGATTTGAAACCTTTGGGTATTGATTCCTGGAGAACAACATGGCCCCTTTCTTGTGATGTCCCCTTTTGGGCCGAGCAGATTTTCCAGCTCTTCTGGGAGTCCAGGAGGTCCCATCTTATTTCTGGAGACGTTCCAGAGGAGTTGGCTGTATAGGGGTATGACTATAGCATGCAGAGGATTCCTTTGCACCAGGACCCTATATCTTATAGGATTATACGATGCACTTGATAGATTTGTGTCTTTATCCAGCCTGGTCAACTATGTCCTTGGAAAGAAGAATGGGGCATGTTGGATTCCAGTATACCAAATATTTTGCTGTTAGCTGTCGCCTAATGGAGTCTGGCAAAGGGGTTGGACACTACAGACCGGATACGTGTCTGATGTCTGGAGGCCGGAACGCTAGGACCCTCAACAATCATGGAAACCTACAAGCATTGATGTGCATTTATGGCCGCCACTCCTTTCACATATATGGGACTACAGGGACAGCAATCCCATAGACGTGAATGCAGCGATGGCCAAGTCTGTGCACAATGGGACACAGGGAACGTTGCAGGCCCCGTTCTCCTGATTGCTGGGAGGAGGGGGTTCCAGCCTTCAGACCCCCCACCATCATAATAAGATCTGCTATTCTATGGATAGGATATAAGAGCCTACAGGGGGGACATCCCTTTAATAGTATCGGACAATTCGCCTTATGAGACAAGCCCTCCTGTCACTTCTTGGTTGCCCATTCATAGCTCTTATTTCTTATGGAGCACCCGAAAAATACTGCAATTGGTTGCTACTGGCAACAATGAGATTTTTTTTTTTTCATAAATCTGTCCTTTTATGTATTGTCTATAATGGTTTTGGTACATACCTTTCCAAAAAATGGTACCAAGTGGTGTTCACAGAGCGAGAAGACATCGATATCCTTCACAATGACAATTTCATCGTGGTTTTCATCAAATATGGCGTTGTTGAGAATATCTGAAATGCACCAAGACACAAAGCAAATGTGGTTAGCACAGAAAATCTGCAAACCTTAAGGGGTTTTGTGGACGCCAATCCAGTGTAGATCAATGGGGTCAGACACGCAGACCTCACACAGATCTGTTCTTGTAGCCTTCGAGTCTCAGAAGCTGCTAGTGGACAGGGAGCGTGTTCATCACCGGTCCTATAGAAGTAATAGGAGTGGTGCAGGAGCCCGATCCAGGGCATACAGGGCTGCTCTAACCATAGGGCAAATGCTGCATCTGCCCCAAGCCCTGCAGTACCGGGGCACCCTCTAGCCATCCCAGATCAAGAGGGACAATCCTGCATTTTTGGCACCGTCCTGCTGTTCCAGGCAACTGCTGATGAGTCCTGAACCAGAGTCAGCCGGAGCCTGCAGGTAACTTTGTGGGAACAAGATTATGGTGAGTATAATTTTTTTAAATGCAGCATATAAAAGTTGTAAACTGGTTGTACAATGAAATTTATACAATGTTCTAATAAAACTTTATGTATCAATTCTGCAATAGCGTCCAGATCTCTGCAGATCTGATTTCCTCTTTTGCATTGTTGCCTGATCAGCAGCATTTCACACACGACTTAAAGAAACCAACAAGGCGCAGCAGTTATTCGGCGTTTTTTTATGCAGTCTTTTGAGCTATAGCAAAAATAGTTTCAAAATGAATTGCAAATTAAAGGAAGGACTCCGACTTCTTACTGCTGACTTTGGCTAAAAAAAAAAACCTGCAAATAATGCTGTGTATGAAGCCCAAGGGTAAAAAATTTGCATGGTCATATAAACAGGGTTCTCTCGGTACTAAGCACATGGATTTTTGCATTCCGTCTCTTTAAATCCTTATTTAAATATTCAATAACAAAATTGTAGCTGTCAATGGTACATGGGAAGGCAACAAACTAATATACAGTCCTATGAAAAAGTTTGGGCACCCCTATTAATTGTAATCATTTTTAGTTCTAAATATTTTGGTGTTTGCAACAGCCATTTCAGTTTGATATATCTAATAACTGATGGACACAGTAATATTTCAGGATTGAAATGAGGTTTATTGTACTAACAGAAAATGCGCAATATGCATTAAACCAAAATTTGACCGGTGCAAAAGTATGGGCACCCTTATCATTTTATTGATTTGAATTCCCCTAACTACTTTTTACTAACTTACTGAAGCACAAAATTGGTTTTGTAACCTCAGTGAGCTTTGAACTTCATAGCCAGATGTATCCAATCATGAGAAAAGGTATTTAAGGTGGCCAATTGCAAGCTGATCTCTTATTTGAATCTCCTCTGAAGAGTGGCATCATGGGCTACTCAAAACAACTCTCAAATGATCTGAAAACAAAGATTGTTCAACATAGTTGTTCAGCGGAAGGATACAAAAAGCTGTCTCAGAGATTTAACCTGTCAGTTTCCACTGTGAGGAACATAGTAAGGAAATGGAAGACCACAGGGACAGTTCTTGTTAAGCCCAGAAGTGGCAGGCCAAGAAAAATATCAGAAAGGCAGAGAAGAAGAATGGTGAGAACAGTCAAGGACAATCCACAGACCACCTCCAAAGAGCTGCAGCATCATCTTGCTGCAGATGGTGTCACTGTGCATCGGTCAACTATACAGCGCACTTTGCACAAATAGAAGCTGTATGGGAGAGTGATGAGAAAGAAGCCGTTTCTGCACGTACGCCACAAATAGAGTTGCCTGAGGTATGAAAAAGCACATTTGGACAAGGCAGCTTCATTTTGGAAACAAAAATTGAGTTGTTTGGTTATAAAAAAAAGGCGTTATGCATGGCGTCCAAAAAGAAACAGCATTCCAAGAAAAAC
Source organism: Leptodactylus fuscus (assembly GCF_031893055.1). Lineage (NCBI taxonomy): Eukaryota > Metazoa > Chordata > Amphibia > Anura > Leptodactylidae > Leptodactylus > Leptodactylus fuscus. Next base: position 8,618,595 of record NC_134267.1, on the reverse strand, counting down.
ACATGCTACCCACTGTAAAATTTGGTGGAGGTTCCATCATGCTTTGGGGCCGTGTGGCCAATGCCGGCATCGGGAATCTTGTTAAAGTTGAGGGTCGCATGGATTCCACTCAGTATCAGCAGATTCTTGAGAATAATGTTCAAGAATCAGTGACGAAGTTGAAGTTACGCCGGGGATGGATATTTCAGCAAGACAATGATCCAAAACACCGCTCCAAATCCTCAGGCATTCATGCAGAGGAACAATTACAGTGTTCTGGAATGGCCATCCCAGTCCCCAGACCTGAATATCATTAAACATCTGTGGGATGATTGGAAGCGGGCTGTCCATGCTCGGCGACCATCTAACTTAACTGAACTTGAATTGTTTGTCCAAAATACCTTTATCCAGGATCCAGGAACTGATTAAAAGCTACAGGAAGCGACTAGAGGCTGTTATCTTTGCAAAAGGAGGATGTACTAAATATTAATGTCACTTTTCTGTTGAGGTGCCCATACTTTTGCACCGGTCAAATTTTGGTTTAATGCATATTGCGCATTTTCTGTTAGTACAATAAACCTCATTTCAATCCTGAAATATTACTGTGTCCATCAGTTATTAGATATATCAAACTGAAATGGCTGTTGCAAATACCAAAATATTTAGAACTAAAAATGATTAAGATTAATAGGGGTGCCCAAACTTTTTCATAGGACTGTATATATATGTATAACATTGGAGCATAATGCCTCTTTCGCTACTTATTAGGGTGCTGAGTCTATCTTGGTTTCCCAAGATGGACTGTCAGCTCCCTGAAGTATCAAATTACATGAGTGCACAGAAGTCTATGGAGAGGAGTTGAAGCAGAGGCCCCTATATAGAGACTGTAATGTAATGTTCTATATGGTGCTTCTACTTGTAAATGAGTGAGGAAGAGTTATAGAGCAGAATCTCCGGTGATCTGTATGGGCAGTGTGCAGAAAACTTCATGTTTGCTAACCAAAACTTGGACAGCTGAGAAGGGAAACCTTGCTAAAAAAATCAGAATACAAGTCATATAATAGAAAGAGTCTACTCCAGGTTTACATTTGTGATTGGGTTTCCATTCTTCTGGTCTACTTGGAGACCTGAAAAACGGAAATACGATCTGCTGCAAAAGTTACCTGCAGAAACCCACAGACCTGATAGACTATAACAGGGTCCCCCAGGTTTCCAACCGAAAAATGCAGAGAGAAGCGTTCTTCTTGCAGGACTTTTTTCTCTACATTTTTCATGCGGATTCGGAGACAGAATTCCCAAATGGAATCCAAGTGCTTTACAATTCATGTGCAAACACATTGCAGCTTATCCTGGAAAGCAATGTCTGCATGAACTCACCAAAGACGTTCTCCTGATATCCCTTGGTGAAGAACTGCATGGCTTTGGCAGCTCGGAGAGGAGTCTTCAGCAAGCCTTCCCTTTCAGGATTCTCCCCCAGTTCTTTTAGGATGGTGGTGTAGGAGCTTTCCAGTGCGGGCAGCTTATCCTCTTCATGGTTCTCCTTGTTGCACTGCTTCAAACTTTGTTGCATCAGATTCTTTTTGATATCCATGGATCCATTGTAGCTGGTGATATAGTTGCAGTTGACTTCTCCATTCATATGGTTGTTCATGGTTGATGTTGTTGCACGCAGGACTGTGAGATGACTGCTCTGATGGATCAGGTACCCGAGTCAGTCAGGCAGTGTTCAGACAGATTAATACAATCTGTAGCTTTATATACCCCCAATGCACCAATCTCAGATGACTATCTGTGACGTCGAAGCCGTCAGATGTTACACTACTATTTTCCAGTGCCATGGCCTCTTCTCCCTCCGGCTAAATTGCAGATGACTGATGCACATGAATGGAAGTAAGTGGGTGTCTGATAAACAGGTTAGCTATGCTGCTCCTCCAGATCAGCTGGCCATATGCCCTCTCATTCATGAGGCTTTCATGGATTTTGTCATTAACACGCTAATGATATACATGGACAAGTTACAATCGCCATCAGTTATATGGAGTCTCGCCGCAAATATGCAAGAAAAGACATTAATAATGGAAAGAAAATTCAGTTTCATGTATAAAGTGAGGAAGACAATAAAAATGGATGTTCCAATATCATGCTTGTCCAAGTTGTGTACCCCAGTACAGTGCCGGGACCTATGGTATATGTGGTGTACCCCAGGGGTCAGTGCCGGGTCCTCTGGTATATGTGGTGTACCCCAGGGGTCCGTGCCGGGTCCTCTGGTATATGTGGTGTACCCCAGGGGTCAGTGCCGGGTCCTCTGGTATATGTGATGTACCCCAGGGGTCAGTGCTGGGTCCTCTGTTATATGTGATGTACTCCAGGGGTCCGTGCCGGGTCCTCTGGTATATGTGGTGTACCCCAGGGGTCAGTGCCGGGTCCTCTGGTATATGTGATGTACCCCAGGGGTCAGTGCAGGGTCCTCTGTTATATGTGGTGTACCCCAGGGGTCAGTGCCGGGTCCTCTGGTATATGTGGTATACCCCAGGGGTCAGTGCCGGGTCCTCTGGTATATGTGGTATACCCCAGGGGTCAGTGCCGGGACCTATGGTATATGTGGTGTACCCCAGGGGTCAGTGCTGGGTCCTCTGGTATATGTGGTGTACTCCAGGGGTCAGTGCTGGGACCTATGGTATATGTGGTGTACCCCAGGGGTCAGTGCTGGGTCCTCTGGTATATGTGGTGTACCCCAGGGATCAGTGCCGGGTCCTCTATTATATGTGATGCACCCCAGGGGTCAGTGCTGGGTCCTCTGTTATATGTGATGTACCCCAGGGGTCAGTGCAGGGTCCTCTGGTATATGTGGTGTACCCCAGGGGTCAGTGCCGTGTCCTCTGGTATATGTGGTGTACCCCAGGGGTCAGTGCCGGGTCCTCTGGTATATGTGATGTACCCCAGGGGTCAGTGCCGGGACCTATGGTATATGTGGTGTACCCCAGGGGTCAGTGCCGGAACCTCTGGTATATGTGGTGTACCCCAGGGGTCAGTGCAGGGTCCTCTGGTATATGTGGTGTACCCCAGGGGTCAGTGCCGGCTCCTCTGGTATATGTGGTGTACCCCAGGGGTCAGTGACAGGTCCTCTGGTATATGTGGTGTACCCTAGGAGTCAGTGCCGGGTCCTCTGGTATATGTGATGTACCCCAGGGGTCAGTGCTGGGTCCTCTGGTATATGTGGTGTATCCCAGGGGTCAGTGCCAGGTCCTCTGGTATATGTGGTGTATCCCAGGGGTCAGTGCCGGGTCCTCTGGTATATGTGGTGTACCCCAGGGGTCAGTGCCGGGTCCTCTGCTATATGTGGTGTACCCCAGGGGTCAGTGCCGGGTCCTCTGGTATATGTGGTGTACCCCCGGGGTCATTACAGGGTCCTCTGGTATATGTGGTGTACCCCAGGGGTCAGTGCTGGCTCCTCTGATATATGTGGTGTACCCCAGGGGTCAGTGCCGGGTCCTCTGGTATATGTGGTGTACCCCAGGGGTCAGTGCAGGGTCCTCTGGTATATGTGGTGTACCCCAGGGGTCAGTGCTGGGTCCTCTGTTATATGTGATGTACCCCAGGGGTCAGTGCTAGGTCCTCTGTTATATGTGATGTACCCCAGGGGTCAGTGCCGGGTCCTCTGCTATATGTGGTGTACCCCAGGGGTCAGTGCCGGGTCCTCTGCTATATGTGGTGTACCCCAGGGGTCAGTGCCGGGTCCTCTGGTATATGTGGTGTACCCCAGGGGTCAGTGCCGGGGTCCTCTGGTATATGTGGTGTACCCCAGGGGTCAGTGCCGGGTCCTCTGTTATATGTGGTGTACCCCGGGGGTCAGTGCTGGTCCTCTGTTATATGTGGTGTACCCCAGGGGTCAGTGCCGGGTCCTCTGGTATATGTGGTGTTCCCCAGGGGTCAGTGCCTGGTCCTCTGGTATATGTGATGTACCCCAGGGGTCAGTGCCGGGTCCTCTGGTATATGTGGTGTACCCCAGGGGTCAGTGCCGGGTCCTCTGGTATATGTGGTGTACCCCAGGGGTCAGTGCCGGGTCCTCTGGTATATGTGATGTACCCCAGGGGTCAGTGCCGGGTCCTCTGGTATATGTTGTGTACCCCAGGGGTCAGTGCCAGGTCCTCTGTTATATGTGGTGTACCGCAGGGGTCAGTGCCGGGTCCTCTGGTATATGTGGTGTACCCCAGGGGTCAGTGCTAGGTCCTCTGTTATATGTGATGTACCCCAGGGGTCAGTGCCGGGTTCTCTGCTATATGTGGTGTACCCCAGGGGTCAGTGCCAGGTCCTCTGGTATATGTGGTGTATCCCAGGGGTCAGTGCCGGGTCCTCTGGTATATGTGGTATACCCCAGGGGTCAGTGCCGGGTCCTCTGGTATATGTGATGTACCCCAGGGGTCAGTGCCGGGTCCTCTGGTATATGTGGTGTACCCCAGGGGTCAGTGCTGGGTCCTCTGGTATATGTGGTGTACCCCAGGGGTCAGTGCTGGATCCTCTGGTATATGTGGTGTACCCCAGGGGTCAGTGCCAGGTTCTCTGTTATATGTGGTGTACCCCAGGGGTCAGTGCCGGGTCCTCTGGTATATGTGGTGTACCCCAGGGGTCAGTGCTAGGTCCTCTGTTATATGTGATGTACCCCAGGGGTCAGTGCCGGGTCCTCTGCTATATGTGGTGTACCCCAGGGGTCAGTGCCAGGTCCTCTGGTATATGTGGTGTATCCCAGGGGTCAGTGCCGGGTCCTCTGGTATATGTGGTGTACCCCAGGGGTCAGTGCTGCTCCTCTGGTATATGTGGTGTACCTCAGGGGTCAGTGCTAGGTTCTCTGTTATATGTGATGTACCCCAGGGGTCAGTGCTGGGTCCTCTGGTATATGTGGTGTACCCCAGGGGTCAGTGCCAGGTCCTCTGGTATATGTGGTGTACCCCAGGGGTCAGTGCTGGATCCTCTGGTATATGTGGTGTACCCCAGGGGTCAGTGCCGGGTCCTCTGGTATATGTGGTGTACCTCAGGGGTCAGTGCTAGGTCCTCTGTTATATGTGATGTACCCCAGGGGTCAGTGCTGGGTCCTCTGGTATATGTGGTGTACCCCAGGGGTCAGTGCCAGGTCCTCTGGTATATGTGGTATATCCCAGGGGTCAGTGCCGGGTCCTCTGGTATATGTGGTGTACCCCAGGGGTCAGTGCTGCTCCTCTGGTATATGTGGTGTACCTCAGGGGTCAGTGCTAGGTTCTCTGTTATATGTGATGTACCCCAGGGGTCAGTGCTGGGTCCTCTGGTATATGTGATGTACCCCAGGGGTCAGTGCCGGGTCCTCTGGTATATGTGGTGTACCTCAGGGGTCAGTGCCGGGTCCTCTGGTATATGTGATGTACCCCAGGGGTCAGTGCCGGGTCCTCTGCTATATGTGATGTACCCCAGGGGTCAGTGCCGGGTCCTCTGTTATATGTGGTGTATCCCAGGGGTCAGTGCTGGGTCCTCTGGTATATGTGATGTACCCCAGGGGTCAGTGCTTGGTCCTCTGGTATATGTGGTGTACCTCAGGGGTCAGTGCCGGGTCCTCTGGTATATGTGATGTACCCCAGGGGTCAGTGCCGGGTCCTCTGCTATATGTGATGTACCCAGGGGTCAGTGCCAGGTCCTCTGGTATATGTGGTGTACCCCAGGGGTCAGTGCCGAGTCCTCTGGTGTATGTGGTGTACCCCAGGGGTCAGTGCCGGGTCCTCTGCTATATGTGGTGTACCCCAGGGGTCCGTGCCGGGTCCTCTGGTATATGTGGTGTACCCCAGGGGTCAGTGCCGGGTCCTCTGGTATATGTGATGTACCCCAGGGGTCAGTGCCGTGTCCTCTGCTATATGTGGTGTACCCCAGGGGTCAGTGCCGGGTCCTCTGCTATATGTGGTGTACCCCAGGGGTCAGTGCCGGGTCCTCTGTTATATGTGATGTACCCCAGGGGTCAGTGCTGGGTCCTCTGGTATATGTGGTGTACCCCAGGGGTCAGTGCTGGGTCCTCTGGTATATGTGGTGTACCCCAGGGGTCAGTGACAGGTCCTCTGGTATATGTGGTGTATCCCAGGGATCAGTGCCGGGTCCTCTGTTATATGTGATGTACCCCAGGGGTCAGTGCCGGGTCCTCTGGTATATGTGGTGTACCCCAGGGGTCAGTGCCGGGGTCCTCTGGTATATGTGGTGTTCCCCAGGGGTCAGTGCCTGGTCCTCTGGTATATGTGATGTACCCCAGGGGTCAGTGCCGGGTCCTCTGGTATATGTGGTGTACCCCAGGGGTCAGTGCCGGGTCCTCTGGTATATGTGCTGTACCTCAGGGGTCAGTGCTAGGTTCTCTGTTATATGTGATGTACCCCAGGGGTCAGTGCTGGGTCCTCTGGTATATGTGATGTACCCCAGGGGTCAGTGCCGGGTCCTCTGGTATATGTGGTGTACCTCAGGGGTCAGTGCCGGGTCCTCTGGTATATGTGATGTACCCCAGGGGTCAGTGCCGGGTCCTCTGCTATATGTGATGTACCCCAGGGGTCAGTGCCGGGTCCTCTGTTATATGTGGTGTATCCCAGGGGTCAGTGCTGGGTCCTCTGGTATATGTGATGTACCCCAGGGGTCAGTGCTTGGTCCTCTGGTATATGTGGTGTACCTCAGGGGTCAGTGCCGGGTCCTCTGGTATATGTGATGTACCCCAGGGGTCAGTGCCGGGTCCTCTGCTATATGTGATGTACCCCAGGGGTCAGTGCCAGGTCCTCTGGTATATGTGGTGTACCCCAGGGGTCAGTGCCGAGTCCTCTGGTGTATGTGGTGTACCCCAGGGGTCAGTGCCGGGTCCTCTGCTATATGTGGTGTACCCCAGGGGTCCGTGCCGGGTCCTCTGGTATATGTGGTGTACCCCAGGGGTCAGTGCCGGGTCCTCTGGTATATGTGATGTACCCCAGGGGTCAGTGCCGTGTCCTCTGCTATATGTGGTGTACCCCAGGGGTCAGTGCCGGGTCCTCTGCTATATGTGGTGTACCCCAGGGGTCAGTGCCGGGTCCTCTGTTATATGTGATGTACCCCAGGGGTCAGTGCTGGGTCCTCTGGTATATGTGGTGTACCCCAGGGGTCAGTGCTGGGTCCTCTGGTATATGTGGTGTACCCCAGGGGTCAGTGACAGGTCCTCTGGTATATGTGGTGTATCCCAGGGATCAGTGCCGGGTCCTCTGTTATATGTGATGTACCCCAGGGGTCAGTGCCGGGTCCTCTGGTATATGTGGTGTACCCCAGGGGTCAGTGCCGGGGTCCTCTGGTATATGTGGTGTTCCCCAGGGGTCAGTGCCTGGTCCTCTGGTATATGTGATGTACCCCAGGGGTCAGTGCCGGGTCCTCTGGTATATGTGGTGTACCCCAGGGGTCAGTGCCGGGTCCTCTGGTATATGTGCTGTACCTCAGGGGTCAGTGCTAGGTCCTCTGTTATATGTGATGTACCCCAGGGGTCAGTGCTGGGTCCTTTGGTATATGTGGTGTACCTCAGGGGTCAGTGCCGGGTCCTCTGGTATATGTGGTGTACCCCAGGGGTCAGTGCTAGGTCCTCTGTTATATGTGGTGTACCCCAGGGGTCAGTGCTGGGTCCTCTGCTATATATGGTGTACCCCAGGGGTCAGTGCCGGGTCCTCTGGTATATGTGATGTACCCCAGGGGTCAGTGCCGGGTCCTCTGCTATATGTGGTGTACTCCAGGGGTCAGTGCCGGGTCCTCTGGTATATGTGATGTACCCCAGGGGTCAGTGCCGGGTCCTCTGCTATATGTGGTGTACTCCAGGGGTCAGTGCCAGGTCTCTCTGGTATATGTGGTGTACCCCAGGGGTCCGTGCCGGGTCCTCTGGTATATGTGGTGTACCCCAGGGGTCAGTGCCGGGTCCTCTGCTATATGTGGTGTACCCCAGGGGTCAGTGCCGGGTCCTCTGCTATATGTGGTGTACTCCAGGGGTCAGTGCCGGGTCCTCTGGTATATGTGGTGTACCCCAGGGGTCAGTGCCGGGTCCTCTGCTATATGTGGTGTACCCCAGGGGTCCGTGCCGGGTCCTCTGCTATATGTGGTGTACCCCAGGGGTCAGTGCCGGGTCCTCTGGTATATGTGATGTACCCCAGGGGTCAGTGCCGGGTCCTCTGCCATATGTGGTGTACCCCAGCGGTCAGTGCCGGGTCCTCTGGTATATGTGGTGTATCCCAGGGGTCCGTGCCGGGTCCTCTGGTATATGTGGTGTACCCCAGGGGTCAGTGCCGGGTCCTCTGGTATATGTGATGTACCCCAGGGGTCAGTGCCGGGTCCTCTGGTATATGTGGTGTACCCCAGGGGTCAGTGCTGCTCCTCTGGTATATGTGGTGTACCTCAGGGGTCAGTGCTAGGTTCTCTGTTATATGTGATGTACCCCAGGGGTCAGTGCTGGATCCTCTGGTATATGTGGTGTATCCCAGGGGTCAGTGCCGGGTCCTCTGTTATATGTGATGTACCCCAGGGGTCAGTGCTGGGTCCTCTGGTATATGTGATGTACCCCAGGGGTCAGTGCCGGGTCCTCTGGTATATGTGGTGTACCCCAGGGGTCAGTGCCGGGTCCTCTGCCATATGTGGTGTACCCCAGGGGTCAGTGCCGGGTCCTCTGCTATATGTGGTGTACCCCAGGGGTCCGTGCCGGGTCCTCTGCTATATGTGGTGTACCCCAGGGGTCAGTGCCGGGTCCTCTGGTATATGTGATGTACCCCAGGGGTCAGTGCCGGGTCCTCTGCCATATGTGGTGTACCCCAGCGGTCAGTGCCGGGTCCTCTGGTATATGTGGGGTATCCCAGGGGTCCGTGCCGGGTCCTCTGGTATATGTGGTGTACCCCAGGGATCAGTGCCGGGTCCTCTATTATATGTGATGCACCCCAGGGGTCAGTGCTGGGTCCTCTGGTATATGTGATGTACCCCAGGGGTCAGTGCTGGGTCCTCTGGTATATGTGGTGTACCCCAGGGATCAGTGCCGGGTCCTCTATTATATGTGATGCACCCCAGGGGTCAGTGCTGGGTCCTCTGTTATATGTGATGTACCCCAGGGGTCAGTGCAGGGTCCTCTGGTATATGTGGTGTACCCCAGGGGTCAGTGCCGTGTCCTCTGGTATATGTGGTGTACCCCAGGGGTCAGTGCCGGGTCCTCTGGTATATGTGATGTACCCCAGGGGTCAGTGCCGGGACCTATGGTATATGTGGTGTACCCCAGGGGTCAGTGCCGGAACCTCTGGTATATGTGGTGTACCCCAGGGGTCAGTGCAGGGTCCTCTGGTATATGTGGTGTACCCCAGGGGTCAGTGCCGGCTCCTCTGGTATATGTGGTGTACCCCAGGGGTCAGTGACAGGTCCTCTGGTATATGTGGTGTACCCTAGGAGTCAGTGCCGGGTCCTCTGGTATATGTGGTGTACCCCAGGGGTCAGTGCAGGGTCCTCTGGTATATGTGGTGTACCGCAGGGGTCAGTGCCGGGTCCTCTGATATATGTGATGTACCCCAGGGGTCAGTGCCGGGTCCTCTGGTATATGTGGTGTACCCCCCCCCCCACTTTACTAGCTTTGGCAATGCCAAATATCCATTCGGACGTGCCAATAAAGCCTATTTGATTTGATTTGATGTGGTGTATCCCAGGGGTCAGTGCCAGGTCCTCTGGTATATGTGGTGTATCCCAGGGGTCAGTGCCGGGTCCTCTGGTATATGTGGTGTACCCCAGGGGTCAGTGCCGGGTCCTCTGCTATATGTGGTGTACCCCAGGGGTCAGTGCCGGGTCCTCTGGTATATGTGGTGTACCCCCGGGGTCATTACAGGGTCCTCTGGTATATGTGGTGTACCCCAGGGGTCAGTGCTGGCTCCTCTGATATATGTGGTGTACCCCAGGGGTCAGTGCCGGGTCCTCTGGTATATGTGGTGTACCCCAGGGGTCAGTGCAGGGTCCTCTGGTATATGTGGTGTACCCCAGGGGTCAGTGCTGGGTCCTCTGTTATATGTGATGTACCCCAGGGGTCAGTGCTAGGTCCTCTGTTATATGTGATGTACCCCAGGGGTCAGTGCCGGGTCCTCTGCTATATGTGGTGTACCCCAGGGGTCAGTGCCGGGTCCTCTGCTATATGTGGTGTACCCCAGGGGTCAGTGCCGGGTCCTCTGGTATATGTGGTGTACCCCAGGGGTCAGTGCCGGGGTCCTCTGGTATATGTGGTGTACCCCAGGGGTCAGTGCCGGGTCCTCTGTTATATGTGGTGTACCCCGGGGGTCAGTGCTGGTCCTCTGTTATATGTGGTGTACCCCAGGGGTCAGTGCCGGGTCCTCTGGTATATGTGGTGTTCCCCAGGGGTCAGTGCCTGGTCCTCTGGTATATGTGATGTACCCCAGGGGTCAGTGCCGGGTCCTCTGGTATATGTGGTGTACCCCAGGGGTCAGTGCCGGGTCCTCTGGTATATGTGGTGTACCCCAGGGGTCAGTGCCGGGTCCTCTGGTATATGTGGTGTACCCCAGGGGTCAGTGCCGGGTCCTCTGGTATATGTGATGTACCCCAGGGGTCAGTGCCGGGTCCTCTGGTATATGTGGTGTACCCCAGGGGTCAGTGCCAGGTCCTCTGTTATATGTGGTGTACCGCAGGGGTCAGTGCCGGGTCCTCTGGTATATGTGGTGTACCCCAGGGGTCAGTGCTAGGTCCTCTGTTATATGTGATGTACCCCAGGGGTCAGTGCCGGGTTCTCTGCTATATGTGGTGTACCCCAGGGGTCAGTGCCAGGTCCTCTGGTATATGTGGTGTATCCCAGGGGTCAGTGCCGGGTCCTCTGGTATATGTGGTATACCCCAGGGGTCAGTGCCGGGTCCTCTGGTATATGTGATGTACCCCAGGGGTCAGTGCCGGGTCCTCTGGTATATGTGGTGTACCCCAGGGGTCAGTGCTGGGTCCTCTGGTATATGTGGTGTACCCCAGGGGTCAGTGCTGGATCCTCTGGTATATGTGGTGTACCCCAGGGGTCAGTGCCAGGTTCTCTGTTATATGTGGTGTACCCCAGGGGTCAGTGCCGGGTCCTCTGGTATATGTGGTGTACCCCAGGGGTCAGTGCTAGGTCCTCTGTTATATGTGATGTACCCCAGGGGTCAGTGCCGGGTCCTCTGCTATATGTGGTGTACCCCAGGGGTCAGTGCCAGGTCCTCTGGTATATGTGGTGTATCCCAGGGGTCAGTGCCGGGTCCTCTGGTATATGTGGTGTACCCCAGGGGTCAGTGCTGCTCCTCTGGTATATGTGGTGTACCTCAGGGGTCAGTGCTAGGTTCTCTGTTATATGTGATGTACCCCAGGGGTCAGTGCTGGGTCCTCTGGTATATGTGGTGTACCCCAGGGGTCAGTGCCAGGTCCTCTGGTATATGTGGTGTACCCCAGGGGTCAGTGCTGGATCCTCTGGTATATGTGGTGTACCCCAGGGGTCAGTGCCGGGTCCTCTGGTATATGTGGTGTACCTCAGGGGTCAGTGCTAGGTCCTCTGTTATATGTGATGTACCCCAGGGGTCAGTGCTGGGTCCTCTGGTATATGTGGTGTACCCCAGGGGTCAGTGCCAGGTCCTCTGGTATATGTGGTATATCCCAGGGGTCAGTGCCGGGTCCTCTGGTATATGTGGTGTACCCCAGGGGTCAGTGCTGCTCCTCTGGTATATGTGGTGTACCTCAGGGGTCAGTGCTAGGTTCTCTGTTATATGTGATGTACCCCAGGGGTCAGTGCTGGGTCCTCTGGTATATGTGATGTACCCCAGGGGTCAGTGCCGGGTCCTCTGGTATATGTGGTGTACCTCAGGGGTCAGTGCCGGGTCCTCTGGTATATGTGATGTACCCCAGGGGTCAGTGCCGGGTCCTCTGCTATATGTGATGTACCCCAGGGGTCAGTGCCGGGTCCTCTGTTATATGTGGTGTATCCCAGGGGTCAGTGCTGGGTCCTCTGGTATATGTGATGTACCCCAGGGGTCAGTGCTTGGTCCTCTGGTATATGTGGTGTACCTCAGGGGTCAGTGCCGGGTCCTCTGGTATATGTGATGTACCCCAGGGGTCAGTGCCGGGTCCTCTGCTATATGTGATGTACCCAGGGGTCAGTGCCAGGTCCTCTGGTATATGTGGTGTACCCCAGGGGTCAGTGCCGAGTCCTCTGGTGTATGTGGTGTACCCCAGGGGTCAGTGCCGGGTCCTCTGCTATATGTGGTGTACCCCAGGGGTCCGTGCCGGGTCCTCTGGTATATGTGGTGTACCCCAGGGGTCAGTGCCGGGTCCTCTGGTATATGTGATGTACCCCAGGGGTCAGTGCCGTGTCCTCTGCTATATGTGGTGTACCCCAGGGGTCAGTGCCGGGTCCTCTGCTATATGTGGTGTACCCCAGGGGTCAGTGCCGGGTCCTCTGTTATATGTGATGTACCCCAGGGGTCAGTGCTGGGTCCTCTGGTATATGTGGTGTACCCCAGGGGTCAGTGCTGGGTCCTCTGGTATATGTGGTGTACCCCAGGGGTCAGTGACAGGTCCTCTGGTATATGTGGTGTATCCCAGGGATCAGTGCCGGGTCCTCTGTTATATGTGATGTACCCCAGGGGTCAGTGCCGGGTCCTCTGGTATATGTGGTGTACCCCAGGGGTCAGTGCCGGGGTCCTCTGGTATATGTGGTGTTCCCCAGGGGTCAGTGCCTGGTCCTCTGGTATATGTGATGTACCCCAGGGGTCAGTGCCGGGTCCTCTGGTATATGTGGTGTACCCCAGGGGTCAGTGCCGGGTCCTCTGGTATATGTGCTGTACCTCAGGGGTCAGTGCTAGGTTCTCTGTTATATGTGATGTACCCCAGGGGTCAGTGCTGGGTCCTCTGGTATATGTGATGTACCCCAGGGGTCAGTGCCGGGTCCTCTGGTATATGTGGTGTACCTCAGGGGTCAGTGCCGGGTCCTCTGGTATATGTGATGTACCCCAGGGGTCAGTGCCGGGTCCTCTGCTATATGTGATGTACCCCAGGGGTCAGTGCCGGGTCCTCTGTTATATGTGGTGTATCCCAGGGGTCAGTGCTGGGTCCTCTGGTATATGTGATGTACCCCAGGGGTCAGTGCTTGGTCCTCTGGTATATGTGGTGTACCTCAGGGGTCAGTGCCGGGTCCTCTGGTATATGTGATGTACCCCAGGGGTCAGTGCCGGGTCCTCTGCTATATGTGATGTACCCCAGGGGTCAGTGCCAGGTCCTCTGGTATATGTGGTGTACCCCAGGGGTCAGTGCCGAGTCCTCTGGTGTATGTGGTGTACCCCAGGGGTCAGTGCCGGGTCCTCTGCTATATGTGGTGTACCCCAGGGGTCCGTGCCGGGTCCTCTGGTATATGTGGTGTACCCCAGGGGTCAGTGCCGGGTCCTCTGGTATATGTGATGTACCCCAGGGGTCAGTGCCGTGTCCTCTGCTATATGTGGTGTACCCCAGGGGTCAGTGCCGGGTCCTCTGCTATATGTGGTGTACCCCAGGGGTCAGTGCCGGGTCCTCTGTTATATGTGATGTACCCCAGGGGTCAGTGCTGGGTCCTCTGGTATATGTGGTGTACCCCAGGGGTCAGTGCTGGGTCCTCTGGTATATGTGGTGTACCCCAGGGGTCAGTGCTGGGTCCTCTGGTATATGTGGTGTACCCCAGGGGTCAGTGCTGGGTCCTCTGGTATATGTGGTGTACCCCAGGGGTCAGTGACAGGTCCTCTGGTATATGTGGTGTATCCCAGGGATCAGTGCCGGGTCCTCTGTTATATGTGATGTACCCCAGGGGTCAGTGCCGGGTCCTCTGGTATATGTGGTGTACCCCAGGGGTCAGTGCCGGGGTCCTCTGGTATATGTGGTGTTCCCCAGGGGTCAGTGCCTGGTCCTCTGGTATATGTGATGTACCCCAGGGGTCAGTGCCGGGTCCTCTGGTATATGTGGTGTACCCCAGGGGTCAGTGCCGGGTCCTCTGGTATATGTGCTGTACCTCAGGGGTCAGTGCTAGGTCCTCTGTTATATGTGATGTACCCCAGGGGTCAGTGCTGGGTCCTTTGGTATATGTGGTGTACCTCAGGGGTCAGTGCCGGGTCCTCTGGTATATGTGGTGTACCCCAGGGGTCAGTGCTAGGTCCTCTGTTATATGTGGTGTACCCCAGGGGTCAGTGCTGGGTCCTCTGCTATATATGGTGTACCCCAGGGGTCAGTGCCGGGTCCTCTGGTATATGTGATGTACCCCAGGGGTCAGTGCCGGGTCCTCTGCTATATGTGGTGTACTCCAGGGGTCAGTGCCGGGTCCTCTGGTATATGTGATGTACCCCAGGGGTCAGTGCCGGGTCCTCTGCTATATGTGGTGTACTCCAGGGGTCAGTGCCAGGTCTCTCTGGTATATGTGGTGTACCCCAGGGGTCCGTGCCGGGTCCTCTGGTATATGTGGTGTACCCCAGGGGTCAGTGCCGGGTCCTCTGCTATATGTGGTGTACCCCAGGGGTCAGTGCCGGGTCCTCTGCTATATGTGGTGTACTCCAGGGGTCAGTGCCGGGTCCTCTGGTATATGTGGTGTACCCCAGGGGTCAGTGCCGGGTCCTCTGCTATATGTGGTGTACCCCAGGGGTCCGTGCCGGGTCCTCTGCTATATGTGGTGTACCCCAGGGGTCAGTGCCGGGTCCTCTGGTATATGTGATGTACCCCAGGGGTCAGTGCCGGGTCCTCTGCCATATGTGGTGTACCCCAGCGGTCAGTGCCGGGTCCTCTGGTATATGTGGTGTATCCCAGGGGTCCGTGCCGGGTCCTCTGGTATATGTGGTGTACCCCAGGGGTCAGTGCCGGGTCCTCTGGTATATGTGATGTACCCCAGGGGTCAGTGCCGGGTCCTCTGGTATATGTGGTGTACCCCAGGGGTCAGTGCTGCTCCTCTGGTATATGTGGTGTACCTCAGGGGTCAGTGCTAGGTTCTCTGTTATATGTGATGTACCCCAGGGGTCAGTGCTGGATCCTCTGGTATATGTGGTGTATCCCAGGGGTCAGTGCCGGGTCCTCTGTTATATGTGATGTACCCCAGGGGTCAGTGCTGGGTCCTCTGGTATATGTGATGTACCCCAGGGGTCAGTGCCGGGTCCTCTGGTATATGTGGTGTACCCCAGGGGTCAGTGCCGGGTCCTCTGCCATATGTGGTGTACCCCAGGGGTCAGTGCCAGGTCCTCTGTTATATGTGGTGTACCCCAGGGGTCAGTGCCGGGTCCTCTGGTATATGTGGTGTACCCCAGGGGTCAGTGCTAGGTCCTCTGTTATATGTGATGTACCCCAGGGGTCAGTGCTGGATCCTCTGGTATATGTGGTGTACCCCAGGGGTTAGTGCCGGGTCCTCTGTTATATGTGATGTACCCCAGGGGTCAGTGCCAGGTCCTCTGGTATATGTGGTGTATCCCAGGGGTCAGTGCCGGGTCCTCTGGTATATGTGGTGTACCCCAGGGGTCAGTGCTGCTCCTCTGGTATATGTGGTGTACCTCAGGGGTCAGTGCTAGGTTCTCTGTTATATGTGGTGTATCCCAGGGATCAGTGCCGGGTCCTCTGTTATATGTGGTGTACCCCAGGGGTCAGTGCCGGGTCCTCTGGTATATGTGGTGTACCCCAGGGGTCAGTGCAGGGTCCTCTGGTATATGTGGTGTACCCCAGGGGTCAGTGCCGGGTCCTCTGGTATATGTGGTGTACCCCAGGGGTCAGTGCCGGGTCCTCTGGTATATGTGATGTACCCCAGGGGTCAGTGCCGGGTCCTCTGGTATATGTGGTGTACCCCAGGGGTCAGTGCCGGGTCCTCTATTATATATGGTGTACCCCAGGGGTCAGTGCCGGGGCCTCTGGTATATGTGGTGTACCCCAGGGGTCAGTGCTGGGTCCTCTGGTATATGTGGTGTACCCCAGGGGTCAGTGCGGGGTCCTCTGCTATATGTGGTGTATCCCAGGGGTCAGTGCCGGGTCCTCTGGTATATGTGGTGTACCCCAGGGGTCAGTGCGGGGTCCTCTGGTATATGTGGTGTACCCCAGGGGTCAGTGCCGGGTCCTCTGGTATATGTGGTGTACCCCAGGGGTCAGTGCCGGGTCCTCTGGTATATGTGATGTACCCCAGGGGTCAGTGCCGGGTCCTCTGGTATATGTGGTGTACCCCAGGGGTCAGTGCCGGGTCCTCTATTATATATGGTGTACCCCAGGGGTCAGTGCCGGGGCCTCTGGTATATGTGGTGTACCCCAGGGGTCAGTGCTGGGTCCTCTGGTATATGTGGTGTACCCCAGGGGTCAGTGCGGGGTCCTCTGCTATATGTGGTGTATCCCAGGGGTCAGTGCCGGGTCCTCTGGTATATGTGGTGTACCCCAGGGGTCAGTGCGGGGTCCTCTGGTATATGTGGTGTACCCCAGGGGTCAGTGCGGGGTCCTCTGGTATATGTGGTGTACCCCAGGGGTCAGTGCCAGGTCCTCTGGTATATGTGATGTACCCCAGGGGTCAGTGCGGGGTCCTCTGCTATATGTGATGTATCCCAGGGGTCAGTGCCGGGTCCTCTGGTATATGTGGTGTACCCCAGTGGTCAGTGCGGGGTCCTCTGGTATATGTGGTGTACCCCAGGGGTCAGTGCGGGGTCCTCTGGTGTATGTGGTGTACCCCAGGGGTCAGTGCCGGGTCCTCTGGTATATGTGGTGTACCCCAGGGGTCAGTGCGGGCTCCTCTGGTGTATGTGGTGTACCCCAGGGGTCAGTGCCGGGTCCTCTGGTATATGTGGTGTACCCCAGGGGTCAGTGCCGGGTCCTCTGTTATGCGTTTCATTTCCATGGTTAAATTTTTTGTAAATTTTCTTCGATTTGCGGCTCTGACTTCCTCCCCATGTGATGAACCTTCCTTAATAAGTGCTGGACTCACATGTTACTGTAAATGTATTGCAGTTCCTCCTTGGCAGGGCCGCGCTATCACATGGCGGGATTGGTAATTTACCTTTGCATCACATGAACATCATTCACATTCTCTATAACACAGAGGATTCTAGTGACGCCCGATATCGGCCTCATCTGCAGCGTCTTCTTGCCATTTATTAATGGAGTTATCAAAGAATCAGAAATCTTGGTCTCCGAATGGGCAAATACTTAAAAATAAAAAAGTAAAAGAAAAATCTAAGTCGCCGTCCTCAGTGACATCACAAGCTGGTGATATAAGATACGTGCCTGCATTGTGTCTGACCGCTGCTGTAGGATATTACACGGACATGTCGTCGCTGAGTATATGGGTAAGATTATTGGGGAACAAGCTCAGGCTGCATTATCTATTACCGGACAATAGGGGGCACCACCGGCCTTGATTGTATTATTGGAGCAGCACTACTATAGGAAGGTTGTAAATAGAAGGACGAATTCACATGGCCAAGTCAGGGCCTATAACTTCATCCACGTGTCCACGCATTCTGAGCGCTGACACTGGCTACCTGTGATTTGAGCTCTGAATCACGCCCCCTGCCTGACTCCGCCCACCTGACAGTAGAAAGCTTAAGGGCTCGTTCACACGGAGTAAACGCGCCGCGCAATGTGGCGCGTTTACGGCGCGTGTACGGCGCGTTTTTTTACGGTGTGCGATTACGCCGGGTTAACGCGGCGTAAACACGGCGTTAACGCGGCGTAATCGCGCATCGTAAAGAAACGCGGCGTACACGCGCCGTAAACGCGCCGTAAACGCGCCACATTGCGCAGCGCGTTTATTCCGTGTGAACGAGCCCTTAAATAGCACATCAGCCACCAAAACTACCTGTGCTTGTGGCTCAGGAATGGTGGGGGCTAGAGAGAAAATTCCAACTGTGCTAGAATCAGTGGAGCGGCGCCGATTAACAGATGCCAAGAGTTAGAATTGGTGGAGGTGGTGAAAGGGCTTTAAATATTCCTTTCCCAGAATTCCTAGTGCAATATGTTAATGCATCAGGTGGCTGCAAAGGCCGTCAGCCTAAGACAGACATTATTAAAATACGAGTCCATTGGGGGATCCAAATATCGGAGATGCGGACCGCTAAAACAGCGGGTATACACAGCCCATTCTAGTCATATATCAATGGTTATTAAACTGAATGTAACAACTTTCAATGGAATCCAATGAAGACTTACGCCAATCTTCATAGCCCCCGAGCTGTTATATATGACAAGACGCCCCCTCCGCTGGGCTGTGCACCTCATCACTGGCGTACATTTTCCCCCATCATTTATGCCAGATTTCTGGTGTAAATGATGAACAATTTGGTGGGGCCGATGCCCTCGCCAGACCCCCGAACTGGATACCGCTGCTACCCTGGTATTTACGCCACTGCTGAGGGGTACGAGAAACTGTGAAGGCAATCGGAGAGGGACAAGTGGAGGCGATTGGAGGGGGACATTATAATATAGAATGGGGGGGGGGCCCGATTAATATCTGAGGGTCATTGGGATGAGACAGGTTAGTATACATTTTTGCTACTTTGTACCCCTCCCCTATAACAGTTTGCTTCATCGGAACACTGGGTGACACAAATGTTCAGAGCTTAGTAACAATGTTGCAGAATTTTATTATTCATTTGATATCATTGTACTTTATTCTCGCAGAATTCTCAGTATTTTTCGCCCTCCCTACACTCACAATGACAGAGAAGAGATGGCGCTCGTGTAATGTTTATGGCCCCTGGCTCAGGTCTGGGCTTTTTGTGCATTGATAATACTTATTAATGGCGGAGAGCGAGCAGCAGATTTCTATCTAGATCCATTTAATGGCTGCCTACGTTGTGGACGCGACACGGTCATCTGACTCAGCTACGAGGAGAAAGCTCATTAGCTAAATGTTAGCTCGCAGGCAAAGTCTCATCTGACACAAGGTCAGGGATCTCCATTTGTGAGGCGCGTACATGTGGGAGAGGTCCCGGAGCCTTGCGCCTCTGATATTGTTACATCTTCTATAATGTTCTATGATGTCACATGTATTACCCTTATACGCGGATATGGGGCGGGCGCTGCATTCGGTATTTTAATGTGATCATTTGCATTCTATATTTCCCCATGTCTTATATAACATTATAGAGCAGCTTCATGTTTGTAACAGATTCACAACATTGGTTATTAAGACCCTATTCATAGTCCCTTAAAGGGACGCTTTACTTTGCTCAACTCTATCCAACAACTACTTTGCTATCACTAACAATGGGGTATATGGGGTATATGGGGTTCACATCCTCCCTTTATCACCTCTATACGCTCATGTGACATATATATATATACTAGATATCCCCATCTCACATGATGGAGATGGGAATGTTCTGACTCCGGCTCCGTAGTCTCAGATTCTGCGTAGACACCATATTTAATATCCATGTCTAACACTATTAGATGGCGACCCTCCCCCCTCCCCCCACGCCAGAGTTTATTCCACCATCACCATCCCTACACATGATCTCTAAACTGGGTCACCATTTGTCTGTCATTGAGTTCTTGGTTCCTTTTGCCCCATTATTAGAAATATTTCTAAAACTGAGCAGAACATCGATTATCCTCGAAGATCTCCATTCACTTAGAAGTTACTGCAGATATGGAGAATATTTGCAGAACGAATGAAGCGTCTCTCATTGAAGACAAGATATCCAAGCACAGGATAGAACTTTACTAGAAGAGTAGTAAGTACGTATTCACACCCCGCACATGTATCCGTCACATGAGAGTCAAGCGATTGGTTCACCTGATATATTCTTATTAACGGAGTCTTTGGTATTTCTATCTATATCGTCTACTCTGTGCAAGATGGAGATTCTACAACTCAAACAAATGTGTCAAAGCTGATCCGATACATTGGATTTAATGATACAAATTAGCATTTTAAAAATGCACATGTCATCCTATATAGGACGCACATGCAACGTTCGCAGGATTAAAGGAGTTGTCCAGGGTGTCTGCCTGCTGGGCGCATAGAGGTGATAAAGGGAGTATCTGAACCCCAGTGAGTGACAGGGAAGGAGTTGTTGGATAGAATTGAGCAAATTAAAGAGTCCCTTTAAGGGGCTTCCTATCTGAAACAATATATGGCATATCCTGTATCCCCTCACATGTAACATATTTGTGTCCCCACACAGTAATGGCTCCATCATGTGCCTTCTATAGGATAGCTTATCCATATCAGATTGGTGGGGTCCAACATCCTGACCAGGATCTGAGCAGATGACAAACAGAGAATGGAGCAGGATGCAGACAGCTCTGCTCTCTGTGCAGTGGCCAGACTATGTTACTGCAGCTTAGTGTATTCACTTGAATGAGAGCCGATCTGCAGTACCTGGCTTGGCCACTATGCAGAGAACAGCGCTGTCTGCTTCCTGCTCCATTCTCTGTGTATCAGCTGCTGACTGGTGGGGGTGTCTGGTGTCAGGAACCTACTGATGTGATATGGATAACCTATGCTTAGTGGTGAAAATCTCTTTAATGTCCCCTTTTGAGCACAGGTGAAAAGAACCTCAGACAAGTGTATATCAGGACATGTTAGAACTGCTCACCTGTATTACTGTTAGTATTACCGACCAGACAGAAGGGGCAGTTACTACTAGTCCTCTCTTTCGGCACCTGTCCTTCACTGGGATGTGAGGCCGGGATCAGAGTAACTACTATGGGGGTAGACAATGGAGCTGCTATGGGGCTTGAGGGGGAAAGGGGCCCACTGATAGACTCCTCCTGCTGCCTCCTGATGTAGATACATTGTATTGTCTTGCAGCCGCCACTAGGGGGAGCTCAGTGCAAAGAGATTTTTACACCCTCCATTGAGATCAATGGTAGCTGCATGAAACCCCCTGGTGGTGACTGTAGACATTACATTTTATCAATTACTATGGAATGGGGATCAGGAAGTTTCTAGCTGTACAGAGGAAATGATCAATGCACTTATATCAGTAGTCTGACATTACATGAGCAGTGTACAAGTATGAGAGCGCCCCCTGGTGGTATAGCGAGGGTAGGCAGCCTTCACCACTGACATGTATTTATAATTTTTGATAATAAACCTCACACTCCATATTTTCCAAAAAAAGTTGATCTGTTGCTTTATAAATAAGATGAGTCGAGAGATCTCAGTTCATGGCAACAAAGGGACAGGCAAGAAACGTAGTCAAAGGGCAGATTGAGGTCAGGGCAAGAGGAGATTGTGCATGATTGTATATAGGCAGAGGTCACAGTGGGAGACCTTTGTGTGTAATGCATACAGGCAGAAGTCAGGGCAGGTGGAGATTGTGTGTAATTGTATACAGATAGAGGTCAGGGCAGGTGGAGATTGTATGTAATTGTATATAGACAAAAGTCAAGTCAGGACAGGTGGAGTTTATACGCAATTGTATACAGACAGAAGTCATGTCAGGTGGATATTCTACATATCTGTATACAAGCAGAGGTTAGGGCAGGTGGAGTTTGTGTGTAATTGTATACAGACAGAGGTAATGGGAAATGGAGATTCTGCATAATTGTATAGAGACATAATTCAAGTCAGGACAGGTGGAGTTTGTATGTAAGTGTATACAGACAGAAGTCAGGGCAGGTGGAGCTTCTGTATAATTATATACAAGCAGAGGTCAGAGCAGGTGGAGTTTGTGCCTAAGTATATACAGACAGAGGTTAGGGCAGGTGCAGCTTGTGCATAGTTGTATACAGACAGATATCAGGGCTGGTGGATTTCCTGTTTAATGTATACAGGCAGAAGTCAGGGCAGGTGGAGTTTCTGTGCAATTGTATAGAGACAGAGGTCAGGGCAGGTGGAGTTTGTGCCTAATTATATACAGATAGAGGTTAGGGCAGGTGGCATGGGTACATTTTGAACACACCAGACAACTGACATAAGTACATTGATAATTCTGTGTATACAACTATGAATTTGCTACTTACCTTTACATAGTTGATAAAACTTGATGCCTTCAGACACCAGTAGGGGGCACTCAATAGATAGCAATTCATCCATCTACCTGTAAAAAAAATCTCTTTGCACTGCACTCCCCCAAGTGGTGTTTGCAAGAAAATACAGTGAATCTATATCCGGAAAGAGCAGGAGGAGCCTCATGAGCCCCATAGCGGCCACGTTGTGTGCCTACATGATATGACAACCAGCACCCCTGTGGATCAGCTGCTGCGGGACAGGGTTACATTTTAGTTACACTTCAATGGCTCAGCACTGCAGAGCCTAAAGCTGCACCTACACTTTACATGGTGAGTGAACAACACGGCTTGCAGTGTGACACATTGTCCCGGAGCAGCAGATCCGCGGAGGTCCCAGGTGTCAGACCCTCACAGATGTAATATTGATTGCCTTTCCTAAGGATAGCCCATCGCGATTAGAAAGTGGACAACCTCTTCAGTTCAGACGCTTTAATCGCTATTTTCTGCTTGCATTTGCTGGAGCTGAGCTACTGCGGCTCCAGGTTCCCTGTTTTTTGCCGGGATCTGCAGTCATTTCAGCAATATGAATCCACACCACCATCTAGTGCGACTTTATTAAACTGCAACACTTTAAAAATGGCATTTTATGTGTTTTAATTAACAAAATGGTTCAGTTCACTGTCAGCGACCCCTGATCTTCAGATATAATAGGTGCCCAGGACAGGACTTCATCTTTGTAGACGTTTATTGCATTGTGTTTGATCTTG
The DNA here is from genome assembly GCF_031893055.1 of Leptodactylus fuscus. NCBI lineage: Eukaryota > Metazoa > Chordata > Amphibia > Anura > Leptodactylidae > Leptodactylus > Leptodactylus fuscus. Next base: position 8,595,937 of record NC_134267.1, on the reverse strand, counting down.
GGAAGCCACTGACCTGCAGATCTCCATATTGGAAACAGCTGATATTAATGGCCCATCCATAGAAAGGGTCATCAATATCAGATCATTGTGTCTCTGACACCCGGGACCCCAGTGTGACTGCAGTGTTTTGGTGAAGGCTCATCAGTGAATACCAAGCACAGCGCCGTATATTGTATAGTGGCTGTGCTTGGTATTGCATTTCAGCCAAATTCAAGTCAAAGGGACTGAGCCGCAAACCGATGAATGAGACATCACTGGTCTGTGAAGATGGAGCGTATTTTATTTTTCTAGTCCATGGTCCAGGTTTTGTTCACATTTGCATTGGAGGTTTAGTTAGAAATCTCTGTTGCAGAATCAAAGTGCAAAGCAGCGGGCTAGCTAGGTAAGAGGTCATAGGTGGGTACTATGTCTCCTTAAGAAGATGCCACCTCACAGTATATAGGAACTTATTAGAGTATGTATGCCCTGCTATGAGTTCTAGGAAAGAAATAAGCAAATAAATCCTCCTTGGGGAACTTGCTCTAGTGCCACCTTTTGGAAGAGATCTCCCTACAGATCAGTGCCTGGTTTTCATCAAACCTAGTAGTATAACTCAATTATTTTAATTAGATGCTTTTGGAAAGGAATATGCTACAAAACAAAAAAGAACTTGCTCTAGCACCACCTTATGGGATTTAGCACCCTAAAGATTAATGCCGGGTTTCCTAAGTAACTTAGAGATGTGGACCAGGATTATAGACAAACCAGAACATCTCCCCCAATAGGAAGCGACCCATCCGCAGACAACCATTTTGGGTTTATTGCTCCTCAGCAATGTGGCTCACCAGGCTAAGGGTACTGGTTTGGCTAGGTGAGGGGTCATAGATCTGGGCCAGAAGGAGTCCTATTTCTCCTTAGGGAGACATTGCCATTGTAGACCACCTTATAGTGTGTAGGGACTAACAGACCAGGCATGGGAAAGAAATGATGTAATATTGTACATATATAATGCCAGTCAATATCACTAGGTTTCTTAGTGAACCAGGCATTGATCTATAGGGATCTACCTTCCATAAGGTGGCACTATAGCAACTTTTTTTGTTTTCTTCAAGGAGAACTTATGTTTATTCCTTTCCCACAATTCCTAGTTGAGCATGTAAGGTCCATGAGACTATGCACTGAAAGGCCTGCAATGATGACATGTCCCTAAAGAGATTTAGTACCCCCCCCCCCCTCCGAAGTTGTAGATGTTTTGGTATCCAGGTATTGTTATTTAGGCACAATATCCTGTGGTGCTTAGAAATGGGCATTGTATAGTATGTCTGTTGGTAAGCTCAATATGGGGCATGGACCAACACAAGGTATCACACCTGGCGCCATCCAGGGACCAACACAAGGTATCACACAAGACGCCATCCATGGAAACAACACAAGGTATCAAACCTGGCACCATCCAGAGACCAACACAAGGTATCACACCTGGTGTCATCCAGGGAACAACACAAGGTATCACACATGGCGCCATCCAGAGACCAACACAAAGTATCACACATGGCGCCATCCAGAAACCAACACAAGGTATCACACATGGCACCATCCAGAGACCAACACAAGGTATCACACATGGCACCATCCAGAAACCAACACAAGGTATCACACATGGCGCCATCCAGAGACCAACACAAAGTATCACACATGGCGCCATCCAGAAACCAACACAAGGTATCACACATGGCACCATCCAGAAACCAACACAAGGTATCACACATGGCACCATCCAGAAACCAACACAAGGTATCACACATGGCGCCATCCAGAGACCAACACAAGGTATCACACATGGCACCATCCAGAAACCAACACAAGGTATCACACATGGCGCCATCCAGAGACCAACACAAGGTATCACACATGGCACCATCCAGAAACCAACACAAGGTATCACACATGGCGCCATCCAGAGACCAACACAAGGTATCACACATGGCACCATCCAGAAACCAACACAAGGTATCACACATGGCGCCATCCAGAGACCAACACAAGGTATCACACATGGCACCATCCAGAAACCAACACAAGGTATCACACATGGCGCCATCCAGAGACCAACACAAGGTATCACACATGGCACCATCCAGAAACCAACACAAGGTATCACACAGGGCACCATCCAGAGACCAACACAAGGTATCACACATGGCACCATCCAGAAACCAACACAAGGTATCACACATGGCGCCATCCAGAGACCAACACAAAGTATCACACATGGCGCCATCCAGAAACCAACACAAGGTATCACACATGGCACCATCCAGAAACCAACACAAGGTATCACACATGGCACCATCCAGAAACCAACACAAGGTATCACACATGGCGCCATCCAGAGACCAACACAAAGTATCATACATGGCGCCATCCAGAAACCAACACAAGGTATCACACATGGCACCATCCAGAGACCAACACAAGGTATCACATTATGATGCCATCCAGGGATCAACACAAGGTATCACACATGGCACCATCCAGGGACCAACAAAAAGTATCACACATGGCACCATCCAGGGACCAACAAAAAGTATCACACATGGCGCTATTCAGGGACCAACACAAGGTATCAGACATGGCGCCATCCAGGGACCAACACAAGGTATCACACATGGCGCCATCCAGGGAACAACACAAGGTATCACACATGGAGCCATCCACGGACCAACACAAGGTATCAGACATGGCACCATCCAGAAACCAACACAAGGTATCAAACCTGGCACCATCCAGAAACCAACACAAGGTATCAGACATGGCACCATCCAGGGACCAACACAAGGTATCAGACATGGCGCCATCCAGAGACCAACACAAGGTATCACATCTGGTGTCATCCAGGGAACAACACAAGGTATCACACATGGCGCCATCCAGAGACCAACACAAAGTATCACACATGGCGCCATCCAGAAACCAACACAAGGTATCACACATGGCACCATCCAGAGACCAACACAAGGTATCACACATGGCACCATCCAGAAACCAACACAAGGTATCACACATGGCACCATCCAGAAACCAACACAAGGTATCACACATGGCGCCATCCAGAGACCAACACAAAGTATCACACATGGCGCCATCCAGAAACCAACACAAGGTATCACACATGGCACCATCCAGAGACCAACACAAGGTATCACACATGGCACCATCCAGAAACCAACACAAGGTATCACACATGGCGCCATCCAGAGACCAACACAAAGTATCACACATGGCGCCATCCAGAAACCAACACAAGGTATCACACATGGCGCCATCCAGAGACCAACACAAAGTATCACACATGGCACCATCCAGAGACCAACACAAGGTATCACATTATGATGCCATCCAGGGATCAACACAAGGTATCACACATGGCACCATCCAGGGACCAACAAAAAGTATCACACATGGAGCCATCCAGGGAACAACACAAGGTATCACACATGGAGCCATCCACGGACCAACACAAGGTATCAGACATGGCACCATCCAGAAACCAACACAAGGTATCACACCTGGCACCATCCAGGGACCAACACAAGGTATCAGACATGGCACCATCCAGAAACCAACACAAGGTATCACACCTGGCACCATCCAGGGACCAACACAAGGTATCAGACATGGCACCATCCAGGGACCAACAAAAAGTATCACACATGGCGCTATTCAGGGACCAACACAAGGTATCACACATGGCGCCATCCAGGGACCGACACAAGGTATCACACATGGCGCCATAAAGGGAACAACACCAACTATCACACATGGCGCCATCCAGGGAACAACACAAGGTATCACACATGGCGCCATCCACGGACCAACACAAGGTATCACACATGGCGCCATCCACGGACCAGCACAAGGTATCACACCTGGCGCCATCCAGGGAACAACACAAGGTATAACACATGGCGCCATCCAGAAACCAACACAAGGTATCACACATGGTTCCATCCAGGGACCAACCCAAGGTATCACACATGGCACCATCTAGAGACCAACACAAGGTATCATGGCGCCATCCAGGGACCAACACAAGGTATCACACCTGGCGCCATCCAGGGATCAATACAAGGTATAATACATGGTGCCATCCAGGGACAAACACAAGCTATCACATTATGACGCCATCCAGAGACCAACACAAGGTATCACACATGGTGCCATCCAGAAACCAACACAAGGTATCACACATGGAGCCATCCAGGGACCAACCCAAGGTATCACCCATGGCGCCATAAAGGGAACAACACCAGCTATCACACATGGCGCCATCCAGAGACCAACACAAGGTATCACACACGGCGCCATCCATCATAAGGTCATCTCTGAAGTCTTATTTTCCCAACATACTGTTGTGTCGGTACCACATTGATTGTCACTTATCAATAGGCACCATATTGTGCGACACCCTAGGGCACCAATATACGATGGTCCTGGGCGCGGAATACACCATCCCAGAATCTCTCATCCTCTTCCCACATCCCACACTGTGACTTGCACCCTCCTCCGCTCCATGCCAGCGGCACACTACTTACATGATTATAAGCCATGGCAATGATGACAGTGTTTTACACCTCATGTGTTAATTCCCGAAACATTCATTATACTCATAAATGCAAATTTGCTGTCAAGTGCGCACATAAGGAATCTTACGGCTCTTCACTAATGTCTCCAATCTCCTTGGATTTCATATTGCATTTGCATTCATTACATGCGCTTGCAGCATATTCCTCTGACGGCAATTACAATCCTATTGTGTATTTACTCGGGGCAGAGGGGGCTTACGTAATACCGCAGGGTAGAGATGTGTTGTAATCCATAGCAACCGATTGTTATTGGACTTGTGTCACAGTATAGATAAAACTGCGCGGCTATTATCAGATTGGCTGCCCGGGTACAAGCACTTCAGGTAATGACGCCATCATCTGATCTGAGGGATGGGTGTCAGTCATCACTTCAGGACACGTCATTGGCATCACTTATAAGAGCCGTGGACTTCAGGGAAAGCCGTGTAACCATTGCAGGCTTATTATTAACTACACCCAGCATGTTGCAAAACCTGTATAATAGGTAGTGTCTTCACGTGCACCCAATATAGTCTATTTTAAGTCACTTTCTATCCAGTGACAGGACAAGACCTGCAACTACACTCTATAAATAGTCAGGAGCGGAGGTTTGCAAATATCAAATCCAGAGCGTCTAGTGCCGGACCGGTCCTCGACATGAGCGTCCACCCGCCATCTATATGGATCCAACTTTAATTTCTTCATAATCTTTGCAGCTATCATTGTGCACACTAGATATGTTATCCAATAGGTTATTTGTGGATCATCCCAAATATAGACCCTTGTGGCAAACATGGTGGAGTCAACAAGACAAAGCACCCGACCCCTTTACTTTTGCACCCTGACTCCTTCATATATGGCTGACAACCGTGGTCAGACAGAAGCAGTAAAGAGCCTCTAATTCATTAAAAACCAAGGATTGATTCCTATGCAAGTCAGTATGTAAGAAACTATACATTTATCTGCTTCCTTTACCCCCCCCCATATCCAATCACTTGCACACTCCTGTCACCTCCACCTCAAAAACATCTCCAGAATACGCCCTTTCCTTACCAGAGATACATTAAAGACACTTATTGTCTCTCTGATTCATTCTCGCCTTGACTACTGTAATTCCTTACTAATCGGTCTTCCCCTCACTAAACTCTCCCCTCTACAATCTATTCTGAATGCAGCGGCCAGGCTCATCTATCAGTCTAGACGCTACAGCGATGCCTCCGGTCTGTGCCAGTCGCTACATTGGCTGCCTATTCAATATAGAATAAAATATAAAGTTCTCCCCCTCCCCCACAAAGCTCTCCATAATGCCGCACCTCCCTACATTTCTTCCCTCATCTCTGTCTACCGCCCAACCCGTGTTCTCCGCTCACTCAATGGCCTAACACTTACATCCTCTATTATCAGAACCTCCCCCGCTCGTATACAAGACTTCTCCCGAGCTGCACCACTTCTCTGGAATGCTCTACCCCGGACAATCAGAGTAACTCCCAATTTCTACAGCTTCAAACGCAAACTAAAGACGCATCTTATCAGACAGGCCGATCACATGTCCTAATGTAAACCCTTCCATAGTTAGAATCCCTAAAGCTAACCCTTCTTTATTCACGCTCACCCACATTACCCCACATGAAATGATGCCGTATCAGACTGTAACGTTATATGTCCAAGCTCCATCCACATGTTACAGGACACGACTGGTGACGGCTCATACAGCTTTATGTTTGTGTAATGACAGTCACCTCTATTACAGAATTGTCTGACCCCTGTATAAGCAATGCCGCCCCTGCCACCTCTTGTGTCACCCCCTCTACCTCCTAGATTGTAAGCTCTTGCGAACAGGGCCCTCAGTCCCATAACTTTCTTTGTAATGTATCTTTCTGTCTGTATTTGAACCCTACAAATTGTACAGCGCTGCGGAATATGTTGGCGCTATAGAAATAAAATGTAATATTATTATTTTCTAATTAATTATACAATATTAATAAATGTAACCAATACAAATAATTCTACATCTTATTTTGAAACTGGAGTCAGTAAGTTTTTTTTCCGACACCACAGCTCTGGTGGCATGTGACTGGCTCTAAAGTCAGCTCCAAATAAGATCGTCTACTGTTGGGCCTTTATAATACAGCCCAGACCTATTTAACGGAACCTGTCAGGTCCTTGTAGACTGGGGGTTTAGTGTCCCAAATGCCCAGTTGTAAAGCCATAGATGCCGCTGTACTTCCTGTGCTAATGCATTTCTTCACCAAAGCCAGAGGAGTGCACCTCGGGGTCAGTGCGCGTGCACCATACTTTGGGGACAGTGCGGGTGCACCATACCTTGGTGTCAGTGCGGGTGCACCATACCTTGGGGTCAGTGCGTGTGCACCATACCTTAGGGTCAGTGCGGGTGCACCATACCTTAGGGTCAGTGCGGGTGCACCATACCTTAGGGTCAGTGCGGGTGCACCATACCTTGGGGTCAGTGCGTGTGCACCATACCTTAGGGTCAGTGCAGGGGCACCATACCTTGGGGTCAGTGCGTGTGCACCATACCTTGGGGTCAGTGCGTGTGCACCATACCTTGGGGTCAGTGCGGGAGCACCACACCTGGGGGTCAGTGTGCATGAACCATACCTTGGGGTCAGTGCTGTTCATCATACCTTGGGGTCAGTATGCGTGTACCATACCTGGGGGTCCGTGTGGATGCACCATACCTCGGGGTCAGTGCGTGTGCACCATACCTTGGGGTCAGTGCTGGTGCACCATACCTTGGGGTCAGTGCGTGTGCACCATACCTGGGGGTCAGTACGTGTGCACCATACCTGGGGGTCCGTGTGGATGCACCATACCTCGGGGTCAGTACATGATACAACTACTTTCTATGGTCTGGGACATGTCAGAAGCCCGGCCATGATTTCCTTATTGTGGCCAGGTCTTCTCTTGTATTCATGGATGTTGCCCGAGGAATAAGGAGATCACGGCTGGGTTCCTGACATATCCAGGCTCTTCTGTGCCAGGTGGCATTGCAATGGAGGGCCGAGTTTGGTCTCTTCTACCAGGCACTTCTGTTTATGGGTAAAACCATCTAAACTTTTCGACAACTGTATCTGCAATGAATGACAGAGGTGTCACTCAGACGAGAAAACCCCAAACGGACAATCTGCATGCACCGCCATGATCTACCTTATACAACAAGTCAGTACCTGAATTACAAGGTTGTACGTCTTGACCTTACAGTCTGATGTACAGAATGGCGACATACAGTAATACATACACTAATTATGTTCCTCAGGAAAAAGCTGACACAACAATACAGTGAAAGCGCGAGCAAACAGACAGGTCGGCACATGCACCTCGTGCCTCAAAACAGGGTCACAGGCAAAGGGCAAAACTCAATGACTAAAATGCTGTTTTGTATATATAGAAGGCATGTTTGTCTGCAATAGATATATGTCCATAGTTGTGTCTGGGGATATAACAGGGATTGGAGAGAAGCCGAAACTATTGGATTCTTATGGTTACATGGAAATAGATTTATTGAGGCTCAAGACATTGTAACATTATAATAGTCCGGGACTAGCTGTGGCCCAAAATCTAGCAGGACCGGACCATCAGGATTTCCAGGATTCCTCATTGTTTTTCTGTAATTTTATAGTATCTTGTAGTTCAGCATAAATCCTGTACTTACTGGACTGTCGGAGTCTTGTACTGTCTATGGAAGGAGACAAAACTAGCCTAGAATCTAAGGATATGGATACCGTCCAGACTCCCGCAGATCAGCTGTCCCCTCCAGCAAGGTGTATATGCCAGGCCTTGTACGACCCATTTGCCACATTCTGCATAGTGGCGGCTATGGGTACTGCAGCGGTTGTCCCATTTATTTTTTTACTAGCATCTGCCCACGACTTTGTCTGTGGGTCGGTGTTGGCGTAGAGCTGCGTATACTTAGGCAATTGGTGTTGTGTATGGTTGGCGGTGTAACCCCCACGCCATCTCCCTGGGCGCCCCCATTTCCCCCCCCCCCGCAACACTTTCCCTCGGAGGATCCCTACCTGTCATTTGGCCACGGCCCCCCTGTTTCCCTGCGATCCTGGCCCTTTCCCCCCCTTATCTGCCCCGGCCCCCCCTTTACCTATTATCCTTCCCCCCCGTCCGCGTCCATGCCCCTTCCCCCACACCCCCAACGCGTGGCGCAAGCGCCAATATTAAATATTCCAAGGAAACCAGAGCTATGAAGGTAGCCAGAAGTCAACAGACTTATGCTCTAGCGAAGCTGAGGAGGATTGAGCAAGCTAGGCGTCAAGCGGCTCTTAGAAACGCTGAAGCAGACAGATCATCGATGCCAACAACATGCTCATTTTATGGTGTCTCAGTAAGCTGCTGAGATGCCAGAACAATCACAGGCACAACACGAGGAACAAGTTCAGCGGCAGGACAGCTTGAGAGCTGCCGAAACGCTGGAGCAGGCAGATCATCGATGTCAGCAACATGCTCATTTTATGGCGTCCCAGTGAGCTGCTGAGATGCCACAACAATCACAGGCACAACACGAGGAACAAGTTCAGCGGCAGCCCAGCTTGAGAGCTGCCGAAACGCTGGAGCAGGCAGATCATCGATGTCAGCAACATGCTCATTTTATGGCGTCCCAGTGAGCTGCTGAGATGCCACAACAATCACAGGCACGGCGCGAGGAACAAGTTCAGCAGCAGGACAGCTTGATAGTTGCCGAAATGCCAGAGCAGGAAAACCATCGACGGCAGCAATTTGCTGAATATAGGCGGATCATCAACACCAACAATCCTTTATTTCATCTATATCTATATATATTCATATGTATATATTTATAATTTTTTATTTATTTTATTTTTTTGCTGTTTTCCAATATAGTAAATGGAGCCATTAAAAAAATACAACTCGGCCCACAAAAAAAGACCCAAGCCTTCGTATGATATGTTACGGATGATAAGAAAGCAAAAGAAAGAAGAGACCTGTGTTGTTCCTTAGGGGTTAATGGCCTCCTGTACCTTCTATAACCTCCCGTCCCCATCACAATGGCTGACGGCCTCCCTGCGGTATTAGAGCACTTTACAAGACGTCTGGAGGACTGTAGTCTTAGTGTCCAGTAAATGTATGGCTTTGTCATGACAACCTTCTGCCATTTCGTTTGCGGCCTTCTAGCTTTGTTTGGTTTGCTGATTATCCGACACCACAAACTCGGAGACCAGAAGGTTCACATTCCAGACATTCTGGATAGGCCGCAATTATATGATAAGGAACGTCTTCACTTTATTCCCAAACACGATCTAGGAGGAAAGACTTCATAGAGACAGCGCGAGTGCGAGCCGGTTACAGCTGTCTCTGACCGGGCCGGGTCTCACCCAAATAGGAAGAAGGGCGTTTGTGAAAGATATTATGGTGTGCGCGGGGGGTTATTTAGTGTTATGTCATATCGGATGCGAGCGCCATAACATTCTGACCTCCGTGATACCAAGAAAGAAGAAGCGCTGTGTCAGGTGTAGTGACAACAGTATCTGGAAGCACTCCGCCGCGGTTACAGCGTTTTACTTGGAAGTCTTTTACAGCACATAGAATACACTTAGGCTAGGTTCAAACTAGTGCAGGGCTGCCGTGTTCCAACTAGCCCGTCCGCTATAATGGCCTCCGCGCGGGACCTTTCTCTCCGCTGATTTTCGTCAGAATCTGCAGAGACTGCATCACAAATTCCGGGGACACTGGGTACAGTCACCGATCAGGGCGGCTTCACACCTGTGCCCGGTCTCCGCTTTCAGGTTTCAGTCTTCTGCTTGGGAAACTGGACACGAGACAGAAACCCGGCGGTCAGTTTTCGAACCCATTCACTTGAATGGGTTTGCAAAATGACTGCCCGTGATCGTCTTTTGGTCTCCGCGGCGATAGCGTTTTTTTTTAACTGGACACTGGACAAGTCCTGCATGTCCGACTTTGCGTCCAGTTAAAAAAAAACGGTTTCGCCGCATAGAGGCAAAAGACGCACACAGGCGGTTACTTTGCAAACCCATTCAAGTGAATGGGTTCGAAAACTGACCGCCGGGTTTCCGTCTCCTGTCCAGTTTCTCTTGGCAGAAGACGGAAACCCAAAAGCGGAGACCGGGCGCAGGTGTGAACCCGCCCTCAGTGTGTCTATTGTATTCCAACCATACGGTCTATGCTCTGTGGCTCCATTCTTACCATTCACTGGTAGTCAATCCAGGAGTCAGTCCCCTTAAGTGGCTTGGGGAAGAATCCGCCATGCTACGTACGAAACTACAGCAAGACTACATTCCGGCTCTGTGGCCCCTGGCATGTAAATAGAAATCTATACCCGCTATTTGCTATTTGTGTCGTTGTCTGGCCACCACAAAAATGATCGCACCGTTTTACAGTTACTATATAGTGTTAGGGATTCTAGCAAATCTCATCCCCATTGCAGTTTTGGAAACCACTGTGTATCAATTGTACCTACGGAAATATCGGGGGTTTCCCTTTAGTTATAATCGAAGCAGAAAGTCCACAGAGGAAACTTGTGCAAACTTTGTGTGAAAGCTACGGGAAGAACCGTGATGTATTGCAGCCGTGGCCTGTTTGCAGCTCAGGCCCATTCCAGTAAATTGGGCTACGTTGCAACACCCAGCCGAGCCCCTGTGTAATGTGTGGTGCTGTGCTTGGTATTCAGTAAAGAAGTTCCCTTTAAGGAATTGTTGACCTCATTCCCTAAAGTAACAAATGTAAATCTGAAATTTTTAGATACACAACTAAGCAGTCAATTATGTATATAGGTGTTTGTGACCATAACATAGACCCAACCTGTATGTACTGTAAACGGGCAATGAAACAATGGAGACTTGTATAGTGTAGCAATGTATAGGCAGGCACAACAACTTACATTGCAGAACTTGTCTGATGAGTTCAGCACCTTTGTTACTATTACACATCTTAGGATAAAGGTTGGCTGGAAATATCTGGATTTTTAGAAACTAGATATGACTAGACATTGATGTGATATATCACACACATTTACACTAACAGATAAGAATACAAAGTAGTGCAAAGGAGAGGGATGGGAGAGAAGGTGAGTGGGGAAAACAGAGAGCGGATAGTTGGCTGTTTACACTAAACACGAAAAAAGAAGATTCAGCAGCACCTATGTTCTTGAATTGTCCATATCAACTTCCAAAAACTAGATCTACTGTAGATCTTCAGCTATATTCACCTTTGTGTTGGAAACTCTGTTGCAGGACTTTCTAATCTTGCAAAATGACAAGCACTGTAACGGATATCTGATTGATCCGAACATAGCGAATACGGTCCCAGGGGATCCATTTGTGATCTTTCTTATAATGCGTCTCTTGGTATTTTGATATAATGCAGATAACCTGTTTTTGGTCCGCAGTAATGTTCTCCTATGTTCTGTATATTCAGCATGAAGCTACTGTATATATTAATGGCTATTTTACATATTCTTATAAGTAGCCATCGGGTGCAGAAGTCACACTGGCCGGTTCCACTCCTGGCTGAATTGACGCCCCATAGATCGAGCACATGATTTATCATTCACCTCCAATGCCATAGGGTGCACACACAGTGATGCGAAATACACTGGGCGCGACTTGTACCTGCGTACTGCGCCAATGTTCTGGGGGTGGCTTGTAATGATTTGTGATGGGTGAACTTCTCAGGATTTGGTCCCTGATTAGTTTCAGGTCGAATAAGTTCTTCACGAATCACACCTTAACTTAACATAGTGTAGAACACTTAGGCTGAGGCCCCATGTTGCAAAAAAGTTGCTTTTTTTGTTGCAGATTTTGCTGCGTTTTCATTGAGCCCAATCCCAAAAGTAGATTCAGAAGAAGTATAAGAAGCCATTCTTGGCTTTGGCTCAAAAAACTGCAGCAAAATCTGCAACAAAAAAAACTGAATTTCTGCAAAGTGGGGGCCTCAGCCTCAGGGATTTATAGCTCAATTTATGTCAATGTGAAAGTGCATAACTCTTCAGACCCCAGAGTATAATAGGAGGCTCTCCTGGTGACATTTGGCACCCTTCTGAGAGCTGAGGCCTGTGACTGATTTTTTTTTACCTTCCCTGGCCCCTACACCTATTATATTCTGGGGTCTGAACAGATCCCAGGGTATAACGCAGTGGCCATTTTACAAAACTGAAAAATTTGGAATTTTCAGGTTAAGTCGGGGTTCAGTACGAACTGATCCTCCCTACCAGAGAGACATCATTATAATCACGAGAGGGACCAGGGAGCACGACTATTTATAGGAGAGCAACTCCAACCAAATGGATGATTACAAGCTTCTGCAGAGGGGTAACTGAAGCTCCATGGCCCCAATGCAAAATCTGTAATGCGCCCCCTACTACCTTGTGTCATTTAGAATAGTGGTATATTTTATTATGCACCCTATACCTATGTCCTTTGGAATTTGAATGCAGCACTCAATTCGGAAGATTTAGGAAGACTGGCATATTCAACACCAGTCCTCATATCCCTTGTAGCAGCAAAGACTGTATATCATTTATGAGGTGTAACACCATTTCATAAATCAGGCGCCCCAACCACAGGGTCATGAATCTGCACACTAAGATCTAGTGGATATAGATTACAGGGATAGATCTAGTGTGCTGTCCAAGTAATGCCCCTGTCCAAGTGCTGTGGGACTATTAAAGGATTATTTTATTTTATCCCATCTGCAGGGCTGGGGTGATATGCTGGGTCTGGTGACAGTAACCTATCTATCTGCAGGGCTGGGGTGATATGCTGGTTCTGGTGACAGTAACCTATCTATCTGCAGGGCTGGGGTGATATGCTGGGTCTGGTGACAGTAACCTATCTATCTGCAGGACTGGGGTGATATGCTGGTTCTGGTGACAGTAACCTATCTATCTGCAGGGCTGGGGTGATATGCTGGGTCTGGTGACAGTAACCTATCTATCTGCAGGACTGGGGTGATATGCTGGGTCTGGTGACACTAACCTATCTATCTGCAGGACTGGGGTGATATGCTGGTTCTGGTGACAGTAACCTATCTATCTGCAGGGCTGGGGTGATATGCTGGTTCTGGTGACAGTAACCTATCTATCTGCAGGGCTGGGGTGATATGCTGGGTCTGGTGACACTAACCTATCTATCTGCAGGGCTGGGGTGATATGCTGGTTCTGGTGACAGTAACCTATCTATCTGCAGGGCTGGGGTGATATGCTGGGTCTGGTGACACTAACCTATCTATCTGCAGGGCTGGGGTGATATGCTGGGTCTGGTAACACTAACCTATCTATCTGCAGGGCTGGGGTGATATGCTGGGTCTGGTGACAGTAACCTATCTATCTGCAGGGCTGGGGTGATATATTGGACCCTGGTGACAGTAACCTATCTATCTTCAGGGCTGGGGTGATATGCTGGTTGTGGTGACAGTAACCTATCTATCTGCAGGGCTGGGGTGATATGCTGGTTCTGGTGACAGTAACCTATCTATCTGCAGGGCTGGGGTGATATGCTGGTTCTGGTGACAGTAACCTATCTATCTGCAGGGCTGGGGTGATATGCTGGGTCTGGTGACAGTAACCTATCTATCTGCAGGACTGGGGTGATATGCTGGTTCTGGTGACAGTAACCTATCTATCTGCAGGGCTGGGGTGATATGCTGGTTCTGGTGACAGTAACCTATCTATCTGCAGGGCTGGGGTGATATATTGGACCCTGGTGACCCTATCCTATCTATCTGCAGGGCTGGGGTGATATGCTGGGTCTGGTGACACTAACCTATCTATCTACAGGGCTGGGGTGATATGCTGGTTCTGGTGACAGTAACCTATCTATCTTCAGGGCTGGGGTGATATGCTGGTTCTGGTGACAGTAACCTATCTATCTTCAGGACTGGGGTGATATGCTGGTTCTGGTGACAGTAACCTATCTATCTGCAGGGCTGGGGTGATATGCTGGTTCTGGTGACAGTAACCTATCTATCTTCAGGACTGGGGTGATATACTGGGTCTGGTGACAGTAACCTATCTATCTGCAGGACTGGGGTGATATCCTGGTTCTGGTGACAGTAACCTATCTATCTGCAGGGCTGGGGTGATATGCTGGTTCTGGTGACAGTAACCTATCTATCTGCAGGACTGGGGTGATATGCTGGGTCTGGTGACAGTAACCTATCTATCTGCAGGGCTGGGGGTGATATGCTGGGTCTGGTGACAGTAACCTATCTATCTGCAGGGCTGGGGTGATATGCTGGTTCTGGTGACAGTAACCTATGTATCTGCAGGGCTGGGGTGATATGCTGGTTCTGGTGACACTAACCTATCTATCTGCAGGGCTGGGGTGATATGCTGGGTCTGGTGACAGTAACCTATCTATCTGCAGGGCTGGGGTGATATGCTGGTTCTGGTGACAGTAACCTATCTATCTGCAGGGCTGGGGTGATATGCTGGTTCTGGTGACAGTAACCTATCTATCTGTGGGGCTGGAGTGATATTCTGGTTCTGGCGACAACTCCCTTTAATGAATTGAGCAGTATTATTTCATGGTTTGCAAACGTGTTACAATTAATCACTGTGACTTTGGTTTTGTTCTTTGTCTGCCCTAAGCTTCAAATATTCATAGACTAAATCTGAGAACTAGGATCAGGCTCATCTTTTTATTTCAGTGGCCCGGGGGTATTCTCTAGTTTTTGGCATGAGTTCCATGAT
The DNA here is from genome assembly GCF_031893055.1 of Leptodactylus fuscus. NCBI lineage: Eukaryota > Metazoa > Chordata > Amphibia > Anura > Leptodactylidae > Leptodactylus > Leptodactylus fuscus. Next base: position 8,580,637 of record NC_134267.1, on the reverse strand, counting down.
GTGTGTACTCCGCTGCCTGCACGGGCCTTGCTCCAGACTCGGAGTTACGTGGCCCTTCCACCATTCTATCCTAAGGAATTATTGCCTGAAGAGCGGGCTCATGAATAGTTCAGTTTCCTAGAAAGCGCCGTTCCAGGTGCGATCATTTTACACCCCAGATCTGAATTACTCGGCAAGTCAGATGATAATGGCATCTCATCATCCGAACAAGGCCCAGGAACGTCACATTTCTGACAGAATTCCTTGAAATATTGATGGGCCGCAAAGGTTAGAAAATGAGTTGAGAAACCCTCCGGGGTCAACCATTGATGGCTTAGCCTAATAGACCATCAATGTCCAGAGATCCCCGGAGAGGTTGTCCCATTAAAGGCACTGAAAGTCCTCCATGCCTCCACCTTGTGAATGGAGCTCCAGTGCACTGGAGACTTCGGCTCCATTTAGTGCTATGGGGCTGTTGGAGAATACAGACATGGCAGCACCATAGAAGTGGATGGAGCACTGGTCATGGAAGTGCACGGGAGCGTCATACACATGGAGGAGGCATGAGGCATAAGAAATGGCCTGACTATCACCAGAATGGAAATCTATGCCAGGTAGAAAACTAGTGTGATTTATAACTAATCGGTCAGACCTTGGCCCACCCCGATCCCCGCCTTATTCGCACAATGTGGAGGGTAAGGCGTGGATTGGGCTTGTGGCATATGTTTGAAAAGCCTTGAGTCAAACATGCCTCTCAAACTGGCGTAGAGGGATTGATGAATTCTCCCCAATATCTCTAGGTTTCATAGAAAACAGGCATTGATTGATAGGGAATCACCTTCCAAAAGGTGGCGCTAGAGTAAATTTGCAATTTTCCATCAAGGAAACCTTATTTAAAAATTCCTTTCCCTTCACCCTAGATTCACACCACTGTTGGGATTTCCATTCTTCAGGTCTGCTTGCGGACCCAAAAAACTCCTTCGACCCGTAATGGGGTCCACGGGGTTTCCGCCTGAAAAATGCAAAGAGAAAAATCCTCCTTCGAGTGGAATAGGGGATGGAATCCCTGAATGGTAATCGAACACAGATGTGAACCAAGCCTGAGAACAAAAAATTAGGAATGAAATGTAACTTGCCCCAACCCTTCTGTCCCCCAACAACTGCTCTCTGGGGAAAGTTGGGAATTTGGACATTACCATATACATTAGATGGTTGACCCGTCGTGCTGACGGTTTGTCCAACAATCACTTTATATGGCCATGTTTATTCTGCTTAAACCAACACCAGTATTTACCCCGGCAGCCAAGAATTTTGGGTATTAACTAGAGTTGATTCGAACAGTATTCGACACATAATTTCGAATTCCTCGCTCCCATAGGAATGAATGGGAGCGGGCGAACAGCGAGGGGTTAAGCGCCGGCAGCCGCTCCCATTGATTCCTATGGAGTGAGGTATTCGAATACTATTCGCTCATCTCTAATATTAACCCCTAAAGTAACTTGTAGTTATTAGTAATTTCTACTACAATCTACAGGGAAGATAAAATAGCGAGAAGAACGTGACTAATAATATATAATAATCGTAACCACATATAGTCACCGTGATGACGTCTTGTAATTGCGGCCTGTAGTATTATTATACCAATTATTTCACCTTATCCACCAGAAATGTATCTTCTGTCCCTTCCATACTTAGGTGATCCATCTGTCGTTTTCAAAAATTGAGAAAATTTTTTTTTCCTTCTGTGTGACGCATGACATTTACTTGTATGAGAAGTCATGAATCACGTTGTAGCCCGCAGTCAGCGCTCAGTATAGCGCTTGCCACATGCCTATTAGCCCGGTATAGCCTATAATCACCCGATCAGCCAAAGCTTTCAGCCGGTGAGTCACCGGAGGAGACACATGCAATAACATAAAGGAAATGTGACCCTCGCGGACAAAGACATGACTTATTATTTCTGGTCGGGCTCAAAATCTATTCTTTTGGAAAGTGTTGCGGCGACTATAGAATGGACACAATGTATGTGTTTGTTCTATTCCTTCTTAAAGGGATTTTAAGGAGCTCAATATCAAACTAGCCACAGCCACTGGACACCATGTTACCGTTAGATAGTCCAATAGAGGCACCATTGCCTGTGTTTTTAGAAATATGCAAATGAGGATCAGGAGCCATGGGGTGTCATAGCCAGGGAAATGGCTGGCACATTTATGGGAATTCAACAAACCATCACAACTGTAGGATAGGAAGAGGCTATCGATCAAGTATACAGGGGCAAAGCTCTTTGGCACGCCCCTATTGCACTTGAGCCTCATTGCACGCCCCCATTGCACTTGATCCTCATTTGCATATTTTAACCCCTTCAAACGTACATGCAAAATGCATATAGAATGACATACAGAACGACTCACCCACCTACATTAAGTAGAAATTCATCCATGACACTGGAGCGGTACCATGCATACAAGTGGCGATACCTTCTAGTTCAACATCACGGACATCAATACAAGTGCAGGAGACAAAGCAGTTGTTGTGCAGCCCAGTATCTAAGGGGATCATTGTCCAGCAATCTCATTCTAAGTTTGCACTAGACAGTCCTAAAATGCCCCAGATTTATCTCAATGGATGTTCTGGATGATAAATCTGGTTTAGTCTGCTCAATGGCTTATTTGGCAAAATTCTGGTGCAAATGGTCGCATCTTCAGCATTGCCCCCATTTGGTGTCTCCTCTTGTCAGGCAAGGTTACCCCTCATTCACATCTGCATTAGTATTCCATCCGGGGGAGTCCACATGGGGAACCCCCCAAACAGAATACCAAACGCAATTGCAAGCGGTGTGCAGTAAAAACACATGAACCCCATAGACTATAATGGGGTCCGTGTGCTTGCCGGGCACTGCCCCCATGAATCATGCAGACAGGAAAGTAGATTTTCAACTACTTTCCTGTCTGCATGTTCTGTGCGGAGATCTGGCGGCAAGCACACGGACCCCATTATAATTTAATTTCCCCCGGACGGAATATCAACGCAGATGTGAACCAACCCTAAGAAGGTATCTAAACCATAAATGTGGTGTACAGAAGGCAGGACAGTTTTGTGGATTTTTTTTTTAAGCTCAGTTTTTTGGAATTGAAATATTCTAAATCTGAAAGTAGATCTGCCCCATACTTATGTTGCTATAGGGCCCCAACCTTGGTAAATAGTATGGAAAATATAGGAGAGTCCAGGCACAGCACATCAAAGGATTTCCACCCTACCAAGCAAGGCAAAGGGTCATATCTTTGTAGATTTACTTGCAAAAAAAAATCTTACAAGACCAAGGCAGCAAATGCACAGACAACTTCCCATACTAGATAAAGTGATGTGAGGTGAACAGATCTTATTGTATTGATCGTCTCAGCCTTTTCCTCTCTTCTCTGCACAAGTGCCATTTCCACATCAGACACTGCTATAGAAAAACCCGCCGTCACCTTAAAGGGACACACCTCGGTGTAGGAAGGTTGCTATCCGATATAATAAACTATAGGATCTATTTATTTAAAGAGGTTATCCCGGGGCACTTGCAGTAGGACTTAAGGATTCCTGGCTGGTTGCGATCAGAACCGGCCCCTGATCGCTCTGCCTCCTCCCTCTTCTCTTCTTTGCACAGGGATTGGGCAGAGCGACCGGAAAAATGGTTCCAATCACTTAACAGGAGTCAGGACCAGCCCGGAACCACTAGGTCCAGCTGGACCAGGTAAGTTCATTTCAAGTCCCTGGAGAGCCCCTTTAACATCACAGAAAGGGATTCATTGCTCTAGTACAGGGGTAGGGAACGTACGGCTCTCCAGCTGTTGCAAAACTATAACACCCAGCATGCATACTTGCTCTGCTGTTCTTGGAACTCCCATGGAAGTGAATGGAGCATGCTGGGAGTTGTAGTTTCACAGCAGCTGGAGAGCCGAAGGTTCCCTACCCCTGTTCTATTATTTGCCATGTACTATTACTTTTCCCTTGCAGAGGCCAAACTGTTGGCTGTGGCATCCCTGGCAAAATTAATTGATTGTTGTGTCGGGCATTGGACCCAATATTAAACCATGTTAAAGGGAGTCAGTCAGGTCTGAAGTTCCTCCCAAACCAGTAATAGTGCCACTTAGGGGCCTTTAATAGTAGGAGCAAATATATACCTGTGTAGCCAGAAACTGATGAAGCAATGCAGAGATAATAATCTTTTTTTATGAATATGCAAATCAGCCTCCAAGTGCACCAGCGGTGGAGACTGATTTGCCAGATCTGCCTATAGATTGTTCTGAATGTCCTGATGTTGCCCCTTTAGCAGTGAATTACATTTTTCCAGTCTCTGTCCTTGTCGTAGTTGTAAGTAAATTTGGCAAATGAAGCCCTGCACATAATACACTTGATTCTAATTTGCATATCCATAAAACGATAACTATCTCTGCATTGCTTGATCAGTTAGTAGCCATATAAATATGTACTGCTCCTTGTAAAGGTTCCTACATAGCACTATTGTTGATTTTAGAGGCATATTGGACCTGGAAGACTCCCTTATCCTGCGTGGGGGCCACAGTGGAGCATATTATGGTGTGAGGGCCACTGCGGAGCATATTGTACTGTGTGGGGGCCACTGTGGAGCATTATATTGTGTAGGGGCCCCTTCATTATTTACATAACACCCCATCTGGCGCCGCCTTAGTGGCTGCCTTGATACAGAGCTCAAAGCTGGGAGCAACCTTTATCTTTCCTTTCTCATTCTTTTTCTCTGTATCTTCAAGAATCCTGTAACTAAGCAAATTAGCACTATGAATTAGCAACTATAAATCGAATGGACGACCCTGTAGAGTATTTTGTTCCTTTTGTTTCTATTGTTAAGCATGGACAATGACTCTGTCCTGTGTACATGTGCCTGTTACCATCCCCCCAGGAGCTAAGGACAGCATGGACACCATGCGGCATGGAGGAGAAACCTGCATGGAAGTGTGGACTTCTTCTTTCAAGGAGATGATTTTTGGCGTCTATTGCTGATGTGTGAAGATGCTACAGCTGACTGGTATTTCTTTCTATTACTGTGTACACGTGGGACTCTGCTACAGCCTGGAAACCTACCATCACCCACCTACCCCAGGAGTTATGGAAGCTTGGCAAGAGAGCAGCACCAAGTATACCTGGATGGCTTCAGACTTCTTTGGGGCAGTAGGACACAGTGGTAAGAAGATAGGAGGAGGAGGGCTTGTGATGAAGGACATTTGGGGCATTTTTTGTGGTTAATGGACAATAGCGCTGATGTAAGATACCGAACTATCAGCTGTGAGCAGGAGATCTCACCACCTACCAAAGGAACTGCCACATGTTATCATGATAGCTACCTATGTCCCCCACCTCTGCAAAAAACGTTTCTGCCTGTTATATCTACATGCTGTGACCCCCCCCCCCCTCCAACCACATTCGGCTGTATTATTATTAACATCAATCCGCACAGAGAACTAAATGATCCTGCAGTGTGTCTGTGTTTCTTTCTTTTTTAGTTGCTATGATTCCTAGGATTTCTCTATCTGCCATGAGCTGTATGTGTTTTCCTCTCTTGTTATATACTACTGTACCATCTATGAAACTGTATCACTGAAATTTCCCCATTGTGGGACTATTAAAGGATTATCTTATCTTAACTATTTGGTAGCAGATATGATATTATCACAGATTGTAATTACATTGCATGGTGATTATAAAACAGATCTATGCAATGTAAATAATGAAACGGTGAGGGCGCTTACATGAGCATCACATTCCCTTCAAAGAGTTGATCAACATGGGCCCTGGGTGATGATCCCCTGCTAATCTCTCAGACTGTTAGGACCCCACAGATCAGATACCAAAACACACAGCTCCCAGTTTTGATCCCATGCTGGGCGCTGGTCACTCACCATATTCTTAATGACTACAGTTGTGTGTAATATAGTTGCATGGGCCATGTTAACAGTTCCAGGATCCGCGCCGCTCACTTGCCATACATAGTATTAGGTATTGCAGTGGTGCACATCGTATGGCGGGTGAGCAGCATGGCATTGTTATTACCTATAGACGCGCTGTGTGGGTACAGCCGATTGGGCAGTGGGGCCCTAGAAACAATTCCCCTAGACATCCCAGTCTGACCCTGCATGGTAGTGTGTAGGAGGCCTTATAAGATAATCCTTTAATAGTCCCACCATGGGGAAATTCAGTGTTACAGCAGCAGATAATACAGTAATATATTACAAGAAAAGAAGACGGACAAGCTCAGAGCAGATAGAAGATGCCAGGAGTCAGAGCAACTAAGAAGAAAAGAAAGACTCAAGATCATTTAGTTCTCTGTGCGGAGTGTCTTCGCTTGGTCTGATGTAGATTATACAGCCTGGTCGCGGTTGGAAGAAAGGACCTGCGATAGCTCCTTCTCACACTTGGGGTGAAGCAGACGGTCACTTACAGTGCTGCCAAGTCCCATCAGGGTCTCATACATGGGGTGGGATTTGTTGGAGGTCACCACAGACAGTATCCTTCTGTCACCCACCACCTGTACTGGGTCCAAGGGGCTCCCCAGGACAGAGCTGGCCCTCCTGATCAGCCTGTCACGTCTATTTCTGTCCCTGGTTGATATACTGCTCCCCCAGCAGGCCACACCGAAAAAGATGGCTGAAGCAACCACAGAGTTGAAGAAGGCCCTAAGAAGCGGCCCCTGGACCCCCGGCCCTCAGCCTCCTGAGCAGGTAGAGTCTGCTGTGGCCCTTTCTGTGCAGCGCCTCCAGGTGGTCAGCCCAGTCTAGTTTATTATTGAGGAGCACGCCCAGATACTTATAGGTCCTGACTATCTCAATGCCTGTCCCCTGGATCTCCTGTCCCATCTCCTTGATCTTCCAGCATTAATCCTGAGTTGGTTCCGCTGACCCCAGTACAAGTCTCTGTACCCCCTGTCGTCTCCCTCAGTGATGAGGCCTACTATTGCAGATTTTAGAGTTAAAATGCAAAACCGTGCACCAAACCTGCAACGACAACTCTATTCACTATTGCACAAACCTCCGCCACATTAACCTGAAGTGCATCCATCTCTTCTGGATACCTCCTAAAGGTCTATTCACATGCAGCAGATTTGTTGCAATACTTTCTGTGATTTTTGCATTCATTTGCATGGGACAGGCCGTCCTCCACCAATGTATCTCATTCCAATAAATGGAACTGATTTAGCGTTGCAGAAATCTGCTGCGTGTGAACTGACTCCAATAGAGGAAGGTAATTGGTTTATTTAGAGGCAAAATAAATTTAGTTTTTTTGGTATTTCCAGCAGCTATGGGGGTTATGTGGACATGTCCATGGCGAGGTGACCGTGTCGGTATATGAGCGCTCTGGGCGCAGCCTCCCCGCCCGGGGTCTCTCCCGCACTGACAACCTCCCCGCCCGGGGTCTCTCCCGCACTGACAACCTCCCCACTAACGCTACCGGGTTATACAGCTCGCCCCCTCTCTACCTAACTTACTGCTCGTCCCGCCCACTATACGCATGGTTGGCAGCCAACAGCGCTCTGATTGGCTGTCCGCAGCGACCCGAGCCACGCTGTCTTGACCATATCGCCTTGTGATTGGCCGCAGCGTCCATCCCGTCTTGTGATTGGCTGCGGCGTGCTGTCTGTCACAGCTGTCTAGTCCCCTTCGTTATTTTCCGTCGCGGTCAGACTTGGGGGGATGCTGCGCTGCTGCCTCCATAGTGTCTCCGGAGGAGCCGCCACCGCTGCCTGACACCCCGCAGCGGCAGCAGCCTACTCCTCGGTCACTGCAAGCAGGTTTCTGGGGACGGATAGGCCCGGGAGTAAGCCCCGGGGTGGTGGTGGAAAGGAATCCGGAATTGACTGCCGAGGGCGGGGAAAGCTTGCAATAGGAGGCCGGGGTCTGGGCCGCGCAGTGTGCCGGGATGTCTGTGGATATTGCTAACATCTAATGCATCATCGGTAAGTGACAGAAATCGCCAACGATCTGCCTGATTGTGCGACGTCTCCTGCTGTTATAACTTCTGCCGTAGTCTGAGTATTGTGCGATCAGCTGGGCATAGACCTGACGATCGCTGGGAACAATAGTTGATGTGCTAATGGGGCGATCGGATTGCACGACTTGGGATCGTTACGATATCTTATCGATAGGTCTGTATGGTGATGTGACTATAGACGTCAGTGGAGATTTCATCCTATTTGGTGACTGTAAAACCTGAGTCTTAGAATTTGCTGCTGGATGTCAGGGCTGAGGCTAGAAAACTGTCTTGAGTGTGAACATGGACATCATTTTAGATGTGAAATTGACAACGGATTGTTCAGAGAGGTGACAAACTACACACTGATCTGCAGATGTGGTCTGTGAGATAATGATTGGACAGACTGACTTCTGGGGGACAATGGCATTGTATATGGTGGATCTAGTGCAACCTGCAGATATTGAGCCCTGTATTTCCACTGTATAGTAACATCCTGGTGTGTGTGTATATATATATATATATATATATATATATATATATATATATATATATACTGTGTATAGTGCTGCAGGTGAACATGGGGTGCAGTATTATGGGGAACACCTCCGGTTTTCTTTTTTCTTGCAGTGTACATGTCATAGCCATCACTCTTACCACTGCATTGTTTCAATCATTTGTGTCTCTGTACTTCTTCCTGGCAGAGCCCCCCCCCCCCCCCATATATCTGGGCACTCTCTGCTTTGCATCTTACGGTCCTGTACAGATCAGTTGCAGTCTTCTGTCTATAGGTTACAGTACAGCAGTCACATATTGAGGTCCCTCCTGCTCCCCTCTTCCTTAGCTTACCCCACATTGAGACCCCTCAGATCTGCTCCCTAAATTTGTGGTTATTACAGGCAGTGTTGCAGCTTTGTCCCTGTCACCTGGGAAATCTATGGCAGCTTTGTAAATGTGGATTGTGTCTGTCTGTCTTCTACATGCTACATTGTATCTCGCCCCTGACCATTAGATACGTGGATGATAGTTACATCTATATATGGTGTCCTATATTGTAACTATTGATGTAGCTATTGTGCCGGGTGAGATACAATGTATTTATGGTCTGATTTGCTGTATCTCACCCGGAGCGTTAGATACATAGCTGATAGTTACAGCACGTCACTCCATATATACATTGTATCTCACCCTGAGCATTGAATACATGACAGATAGTTACATGTATATATGGTGTGATGTATTGTAACTGTCTGTTGTATCCAATGCTTGGGGTGAGATACACTGTATATGTGGTGTGATATTTTGTATCCAATGCTCAGGGTGATTATATACATATAGTGCAATGTATTGGAACTCTCATCCATTGATAGTCACAATACATAACACTATATATATATATATATATATATATATATATATATAGTATCTCACCCTGAGCACTAGATACATCCTACCATATATACTTGTAATTATCATCCATATATCTATTGTGCAGGGTGAGTACATGACACCATATATACTTGTATCTCACCCTGGGCACTGTATACATAGCCAATAGTTTACAATACATCCTACCATATATCCATGTAATTATCATTCATATATCTATTGTGCAGGGTGAGTACATGACACCGTATATACTTGTATCTCACCCTGGATACATGGCTGATACATGGTGCCCATTTTTCATCTGTGGTACCCCCTTGTGTGTTCCCTTATGTCCAGGGTGACACCATGTTGGCGCTTTCAGACTTGCACTGTTTCATTGATCTGTTCTGGAAACAGAAGAACGGACTAAACGTTAACGCGGCTCCGTCTAATGGCTGACAATAGACCCCGTGGGCCCCTCATTCACAGTCCCTGAGGGACCCCGGTGTAAGGGTATGTTCACACAGTGAAATCTGCCTGACTCCTCAATGCCGTTCTGTGCTGCTATTTCTTATGAAGTTTCATTCGCAGGTTTGAAATTTGGGGGGAAGGGGGGAGTATTGATGTGTCACTTCTTGCTGTGAACATTGCAGCAGGTCGCCATATGCAGATTAGCCCTATTGAGCGGGACCGCCGATCCGTGAAAGAAATCCGAATTCTACCCTGGATTCTGCTTCACTTATAACGTCACATCTTTATCTACAAGAAATCTGCTGTGTGAACATGCGCTGAGGCTACTTTGCAGTTTCCTGCAGTATTCTACATCTGTGGCCCATAGGTTACCATTGATGGTTGGGTTCGGGGATTGTTCATTGGTGGCCATTGCACTTGCTAGTTTACTGTAATGTTCTTAAAGGGATTCGATCACCTCCCCCCCACCACTCTTATATTTCTCAGTATTGAGGTTGCTGAGAAAATTAAAGGGTTTGTCCAGGAAAAATGGAAGCTGGGGGCAGTGAGAAAAAAAACGCCTAGTTGCCTGTCCCCCGTCGCTCTGGTGTCCTCCCGCGCCTCCCCGTAATTCTGCTCCAGCGGAGTTGGCCTCAGGTAGAGGAGCCGTGATGTCATAGGTTGTGACGTTCAGTCCCTTCGCTGATTGAATTATTTGAAAAATTTTTCACTGCCCCCAGCTGATTTAAATGTTAAAAGGGTTCTCCATCTTTGCCTGGACGACCCCTTTAAGTTTGATTCTATATGCAGATTAGGGACTGAGCAGTTGTATTGAAAACGCATCCCTGTTCCTGTTCGTGCCACCCCGGCAGTGGGAGTCAATCATCTCATTGCGCTGACTACCTCTTGTCCTTGGAGAATTCTCGCCCACCAGCATTATGCTCTTGTAGTCCTCAGCATGTATGAGCGTCCTGCGCATGCGCCATCTCTACAGCCCACCCTACACCCAGCAGAGAAGAGGCTCCGCAGCCTCAGTAGGTAAGTGACCTGGGTTGCATCTTCGGTGCCCAACTATCAGCACACATGATACTGCGCATGCACGAGGATATGGTGATGTCAGAGCAGTGGGGCAGGTGGGCAACACATACAGGAACGGGGGCGCGTTTCCAACAGAGAAAGTGAAAGTGATGCATGCCTGTACCCACGAGGTGGACTGTAGCCCATTCCTCTGTAGTTCACCCTGGCACAGACGCCCTGTAGCTTTAAGGCATTAACCCCGCTGAGGTTATTTTTATTTGTACAGATAGCGGCTTTAGAGAATCATTTGTAGGTTCTCATAAAAACCTGTTTTGGAAACACTTTGGAAGAACAGTGGCCGGAGCCAAGGAGTAGATGACTGGATGTCCTGGTGGATGGGATTAATAACTATGGCCCATAGCTGGATTATACCACTTAATGGTACAGGGAGTGCTCGGGAGTGGCAGTGTGGCACTATTCTGCTGAAACATTGTTCAGGAAGGGCGTGGGCAACATGACAAAGACATCAAGGTGGTGACTTGGTCTCAAATTCCTCCAATATTAATCTTTTTGAGTAACCTTGTGGACTTATAGAATCTGCTACGAAACAGAGGTGCAACCAGGCCCCATAACAAAACTTGTAATGGGTCCCCAATCTATCCTGACCATCGTAAGTTTAGAAAGTGTGCAGCTATTTAGGGTTCCTTTGTACATGGGGGCAATACAGAAACGTCACTGTGTACGCTGTGACATCACAGCAAGTGAAGAAAGTCGATGGTGATGTCACATGCAGGCATTATGATGTCCCTCTAAATTAATGGACCAAACCATTTACCCCAACCCCGTTCCATCATCCATTATCACTATTTGCACCCTGGGTCTCAGTGGGCCCCTTAGTTGTTGGGCCCTGTAGTCACTGCTATGTCCTTTACCCTGGTCGTTATGTCCGTGCTGCCGATTCCATTCGGGGGTCCACAAGCGGAGCGCCCCCTTTCCCAAAGGGCCATCTTTCTTGTAAGGGCGCCCTCATGGGATATCAAAGGAGTTTTCAGGGACTTGAGCTAGTGATGACCTGTTCTTCGTCCATATTCAGACGACTGTGTTGATTCTCACGGCCTAGTCAGCCAGACCCATTGACTTTCCAACGGGAGAGTTCGGTTCGTAAAAATGGTGGCCTGTTTCCAATCCGTTCTCTGTCATGGCTCGTGATTGACACGCCGCCGTGATCATCAGACACCCAGGACCCGGTCAGTCAGTTTTTGGACTTGCACGCGGTGGACCTTATTCTCTCACATATGTAAAGCTCCTCAGTCACCAAAAATCAGTAAATGTTATGGAGGAGGGGGATGCAGCTGCAGAAAGGAGCAAAAGTGGCTAAACATGCGGCATGGGCTGCACACAGGGAAGATCAGCCATATCTGATATACAGCCGGCCCTGGTATACGGAGGATTCTGGCTGATCTATTCGGCGGTTCCTTTGTTGGTGCCCTCGGCACTTCTCTCCCTGACTTTGTGTAGATTGTTCCGCGGTTTCTTCCCGTTCTGCTGTGTCAGCCGTATGATGTTTCCTGCGTCGGTAGCCCAGGTGGCCGGCTTTGTTAGTTCAATAATGACGTCCTCTCGTGTCCCAATTGTACCAAGTTTTACAAGAAGCCCAGAGGCCATGTTGGTGTCAGCAGAGGAGGCTGGATAATGAATGGCGTCTCCTACAGCAGCGGCAAAGTGAGTCATTTTTCGGTGAAGACACCTGCTGGGATACAATGTCACATTGATGTACCGCACTCGCATCCAGGAAGGACGTGGCTGACTACGGCTCATAGGCAGAGGTGATGGCTTCTGTGTTTGTAAACCACCAAGTTTACTGTAAACGGCTCAGCTGATGCCTTCTGAGCTGCGCCCTTAATTCTGCTGCTTGACTTTGGACAAAGCCTGTGGTCAGACCCAACTCGTCCACCTGTGCCTAGTGGAATGGATGGATGACCCTGAATACAGTGAGCGCAGCTCTGGAGTATAATACAGGATAAGTAATGTATGTACACAGTGACTGCACCAGCAGAATAGTGAGCGCAGCTCTGGAGTATAATACAGGATAAGTAATGTAATGTATGTACACAGTGACTGTACCAGCAGAATAGTGAGCGCAGCTCTGCAGTATAATACAGGATAAGTAATGTAATGTATGTACACAGTGACTGTACCAGCAGAATAGTGAGTGCAGCTCTAGAGTATAATACAGGATAAGTAATGTAATGTATGTACACAGTGACTGTACCAGCAGAATAGTGAGTGCAGCTCTGGAGTATAATACAGGATAAGTAATGTAATGTATGTACACAGTGACTGCACCAGCAGAATAGTGAGTGCAGCTCTGGAGTATAATACAGGATAAGTAATGTAATGTATGTACACAGTGACTGCACCAGCAGAATAGTGAGCGCAGCTCTGGAGTATAATACAGGATAAGTAATGTAATGTATGTACACAGTGACTGCACCAGCAGAATAGTGAGCGCCGCTCTGGAGTATAATACAGGATAAGTAATGTAATGTATGTACACAGTGACTGCACCAGCAGAATAGTGAGCGCCGCTCTGGAGTATAATACAGGATAAGTAATGTAATGTATGTACACAGTGACTGTACCAGCAGAATAGTGAGCGCAGCTCTGGAGTATAATACAGGATAAGTAATGTAATGTATGTACACAGTGACTGTACCAGCAGAATAGTGAGCGCAGCTCTGGAGTATAATACAGGATAAGTAATGTAATGTATGTACACAGTGACTGTACCAGCAGAATAGTGAGTGCAGCTCTGGGGTATAATACAGGATAAGTAATGTAATGTATGTATACAGTGACTGTACCAGCAGAATAGTGAGCGCAGCTCTGGAGTATAATACAGGATAAGTAATGTAATGTATGTACACAGTGACTGTACCAGCAGAATAGTGAGCGCAGCTCTCGAGTATAATACAGGATAAGTAATGTAATGTATGTACACAGTGACTGTACCAGCAGAATAGTGAGCGCAGCTCTGGAGTATAATACAGGATAAGTAATGTAATGTATGTACACAGAGACTGCACCAGCAGAATAGTGAGCGCAGCTCTGGAGTATAATACAGGATAAGTAATGTAATGTATGTACACAGAGACTGCACCAGCAGAATAGTGAGCGCAGCTCTGGACTATAATACAGGATAAGTAATGTAATGTATGTACACAGAGACTGCACCAGCAGAATAGTGAGCGCAGCTCTGGAGTATAATACAGGATGAGTAATGTAATGTATGTACACAGTGACTGTACCAGCAGAATAGTGAGCGCAGCTCTGCAGTATAATACAGGATAAGTAATGTAATGTATGTATACAGTGACTGCACCAGCAGAATAGTGAGCGCAGCTCTGGAATATAATACAGGATGTAACTCAGGATCAGTACAGGATAAGTAATGTAAATGTTTCTTGCAGACGCACCATTGTAATAATATATAAGTTGATATTTTGCTGAGCACCCTGTTACCCCCTTAGTGCACCTTGTTACCCCCTTAGTACACCCTGTTACCCCTGTACCCCCTTAGTGCACCCTGTTAGCCCTGTACACTCACTATGGTACATCTACTCTCCAGCCCTTGGTATACTTGTTGCTGAGCAGGTTTGCAGACTCCTTACTGTGCACTTTATTATTGCAGTACATGACCCTGGCGAGGGCCGGCCGCCGGTTTTGGTGTTGTATAAACTGGTTGTACGTTCTATAAAGTTTAATTAGTGTCATGTTATATTGTGAAGACGGCGGCTCTACAAAGCTATTATTAGTGATTCGTCTTAGACTAATGGGAGACAATAGTCAGTGGTGATGGTAGAACGGACTGTCTATGAAGGTGTCGGTAGTCATTGACTCTTTGGGGGAGCATGATACATAATATATGTGACTCCTAATATAGAGATATATATTATTTATTTATTCTATTGCATCATGGCGTTGTACTTGTGCTTGACCACCCCTTTAAGCTCTATTGGCGGCTCATGGTCCGCTCTGACCGTAAGGAATCTATGCTCCATATACCTCCATGTGATACGGAGGGGCGCTAAAGTCTCCAGGCACATTTACGGATGCGTTATTCGGGATTTGTACTACACAACCTGCTCTAGCCCACGGGCTTCGATGCCGCCTTGCCCTTTAAATGACGTCAGGCGGCAGCGCTACGGAGCGACGCCTGCATTTCGTGTTTCGTGATCAGGCAATATGTTTAATTCCCCATCTGGTGCAACCTGCATTAACAATTAATCAGATTACAATATAAAGGAGTGGGCCGATGGGTTCCTGCCGACGCCATCAGATCAGTTGGCAGATGCTGGCACATTAGATAATTTCGCCCGTGCTTGAAGTTGATGTCATTTGTATTAAAGTTTGTACAAGTCTGATTATTTCACGCAACGTCTTCCTGGCTTTTCTGCATTTGCCATAGAGTGATGTGTCCCCGATGTAATCGCTTGTGTTGTGCTTGTTTGCAGGGCTTGTCGTAACATCCGGAGTTGACGGCATCTTTTTGCACTAGGAAAGGAAGATCCGGTCTCTTCTCTTCTTGCACTTGTCATCTCGTTGCCTTGGAGCCGTAAAGCCGCGGCGCACTCGAGCACAGAAACTTTTCAGCACTTGGAGATGAGAGGACGAGCAAAAACGTGTTAAGAGCGCCTTGTCTGTCAGCTGCACTTATTCAGGTTCCACCATGAGGAATGTAATGCAGAAATAAGTAACGGTGAGTCTATCAACATCGGTGTAAGCGGGGCCGGCTTGTGCCTGTCAGATACCAATAACCCGCCCTTCAGGAGATGGCCGATGTGCCTGATTGTTAGATATTCTGAACCATCCGATGGCAGAACGCCGGCATGTAGAGTATGGTTTGTGTTACTTAAAGGGGTTGTGTCATCAAGATGGGAGATAACGGGGGGGGGGGGGGGGGGGTCCAACCTCTCTCCATTGGTCCCCTCCATCTTCCCAGTGAATGATGCACTTGGTGACAAACACGCCATTCACTTTTTTGGGGCGGTTGACCCAGGAGCAAAGGAAGGCGCTGGCACTTCATTCAATGGGGCGGATGCAGGGGGATGTTCAGTTCCCCCCATACTCCCACTTACTGGCCGATCCAACAGGAATGTGACTTTACTTCCCATAGCCACAGGATAGGGGATGTGGCAGAACCCCTTTAAGACTGGGATAACCCTTTTTAAAGGGGCTCTTTCAGCAAAATGATTCTGATAGAGCCCCGCATATGCGTGAATAGCTTTTAAAATGGCCATTCAGGCATTGCTAATGTTATATTAAACTACCCCCCACCCCCTAAAAAAGAATATGATAATCATACCGTATCGTGCACAGTGGGTGGGCATGCACGGTCCAACGTCATCTTTAGCCACACCTACATTTTCTTGCAGCGATGTCCTCGGGTCCCGTCTTCCTCGTCGTCTTCTTCCGGCGTCATTGCTTGTAATCCCGCTCTGGCGCAGTAGCATGGGAACTGAGCATGCTCAGTTCCCTTCTGCTGTCCCCCTGCTACTCCTCGAGTCCCATCTTCCTCGTCTTCAATCCCGCGCCAGCGCAGTAGCAGGGGAACTGAGCATACTCCTATTCCAGTGTGTGATTATAAGCAATGACGCCGGAAGAAGAAGACGAGGAAGACTGGACCCGAGGACATCGCTGCAAGAAGAAAGAAGATGTAGGCGTGGCTAAAGATGACGTCGGACCGTGCATGCCCGCCCACCGTGCACGGTACGGTATGATTATCATATTCTTTTTTTAGGGTATTATTTATTTTAAACCGGGGGGGGGGGTGTAGTTTAATATAACATTAGCAATGCCTGAATGGCTATTCACGCATATGTGGGGCATCATTTTGCTGATAGAGCCCCTTTAAGTCTGTCTAAAGAGGATTTGCAGGACTAGTTATTGGATGACCTAAGGATACGTCATGAATGGATGAGCCTAGAAAAGCCCCCTTTAAATATCATGTTCATTGTAATCCCCAATGTTCGGCATTTACATGCTGGTAACTCTTCACAGAATAATTGGACTTTTTGCTTTCTTAGTATGGCGCCATCTGGTGGTATGGCAACACATTGTGGTTCTTTCCACAGCGCTTCAGACAGAAAGTTCACGGCGGTTTTCCTCTGCGGACTTTCTTTTACAATTATACTTTTGCTGGCGGTACGTACATACAACTGACCTGTTGCGATTTCCAAAACCACACCGGTTTTGGAAATTGCAGTGGTTTTTACCGCAAAGTGGGCATGGGGACCGATGAACCCCTTTAATGTGATAGGAGTGTGACTATTGGCACCCCTGCCAGTCTGTCGGCGTGGGCCACGGTGTTGGTTATATTGGATTGTACTTTGCCGTGCGTATAGTGCGAGTGAAAGGGTTAATCTGAATCCTCCTCCTGCCCTCTCGTTCTTAATGAATATTATGTGTACTAAACACCTCCATAAACGCACGTCCTCGCGGGTGCCAAGGCTGGGTGAAGGGTACGTCAGGGCGACTACCACCTACCTGCTGTTGTTCCTTTTTATATACAATCCTCTTGTTCGTGCATCACCTGAGAGCACCAACATATTCTGCAGTGCTGTACAATATTAGGAGCACGCCCCATGATATTGATAACCAGGTAAAGATTGACTGCTTGATGGCGGAGGGAAACGCGTGTCTAATTCAGTGCGTTAGCTATGTGACATTGCTGGTGTCTCGCCTGCTTAGATCTATAGTAGACGCCATGTGAACAAAATCCCATTCACACATTGCAGAATAAAACCCGAGCGTAAAGTGCGTTGCGCTGCGGGTTATGGACTTGCAGCACCTCCATTATTGCGCTGTCTATGGCAGTGGTTTCAATCCTTTGCAATGCTGTGATTGAGCACCCGGGAATCTCCGTGGACCCGACACATGTGGCTGTAGCCTATAGGACTATTCCAGGTGTAGGGGTCACCAGTAGCAGATCGGCCGGGTCTGACTCCACAACATATTGGGTATAGCACCGCTCTATAGAAGTCAATGCATACACAATAAGGAGCGGGATTGTGCAGGAGGGTCCAGCTACAAGTCACGTGTATTATTGGCCACTGTATGAGCGGCTGCTTGATGGTGACTTAGTAATGGTGAACCCCTCTCCTCCCCCAAATGTCATCTCTGTGTCCTATTGGGGCAGATACACACAGGCCGCTGAGCCCGTCCTCAGCAGGTCCCTTTAATGTCTGACTATACACAAGGCGACGTTTCTTGGCCGTCGTTCCTTTTAGTAATATGTTGTTTGCTTATGTGTTGGGTTGGCCGGGGCACTCGAGCTGCTTCCACTCGCTTTCAACAGCTTCCAAAACAGAGTTGACCCTGCGGATTTCGCAGAACAATAGACTATTATATGGAAGTGTTATGAACAACACCTTTTACCAGTCTCCTGAAAGTAGATCTTCTGTTCCAGAGCAGGTGGTGACCAGAGGTCATGTTTGGTGTAAAACCTAATAGATGAATTCCTTTACCTCCAAACAGATAGCTATAAACACTATTAAAGGTACAAGGTGTAATATATGGGAGCATTAATTATGAGTAATTACATAATAAATAACATTACTTATCTTGTACTAATCCTGAGTTACATGCTGCATTATACTCCAGAGCTGCGCTCACTATTCTGCTGGTGCAGTCACTGTGTACATACATTACATTACTTATCCTGTATTATACTCCAGAGCTGCGCTCACTATTCTGCTGGTGCAGTCACTGTGTACATACATTACATTACTTATCTTGTATTATACTCCAGAGCTGCGCTCACTATTCTGCTGGTACAGTCACTGTGTACATACATTACATTACTTATCCTGTATTATACTCCAGAGCTGCGCTCACTATTCTGCTGGTACAGTCACTGTGTACATACATTACATTACTTATCCTGTATTATACTCCAGAGCTGCGCTCACTATTCTGCTGGTACAGTCACTGTGTACATACATTACATTACTAATCCTGTATTATACTCCAGAGCTGCGCTCACTATTCTGCTGGTACAGTCACTGTGTGCATACATTACATCACTTATCCTGTATTATACTCCAGAGCTGCGCTCACTATTCTGCTGGTGCAGTCACTGTGTACATACATTACATTACTTATCCTGTATTATACTCCAGAGCTGCGCTCACTATTCTGCTGGTACAGTCACTGTGTACATACATTACATTACTTATCCTGTATTATACTCCAGAGCTGCGCTCACTATTCTGCTGGTACAGTCACTGTGTACATACATTACATTACTTATCCTGTATTATACCCCAGAGCTGCGCTCACTATTCTGCTGGTGCAGTCACTGTGTACATACATTACATTACTTATCCTGTATTATACTGCAGAGCTGCGCTCACTATTCTGCTGGTGCAATCACTGTGTACATACATTACATTACTTATCCTGTATTATACTCCAGAGCTGCGCTCACTATTCTGCTGGTGCAGTCACTGTGTACATACATTACATTACTTATCCTGTATTATACTCCAGAGCTGCGCTCACTATTCTGCTGGTGCAGTCACTGTGTACATACATTACATTACTTATCTTGTATTATACTCCAGAGCTGCGCTCACTATTCTGCTGGTGCAGTCACTGTGTACATACATTACATTACTTATCCTGTATTATACTCCAGAGCTGCGCTCACTATTCTGCTGGTACAGTCACTGTGTACATACATTACATTACTTATCCTGTATTATCCTCCAGAGCTGCGCTCACTATTCTGACCCCTTCTATTGTAAGATGGGGCTGATATCGCTTCCGATGTACCTCCGGTCTCCCCTCCTTAGTGACTTATACCCCCACTCATATTTGCTTAGTATATTGGGAGGGGTCGGGGGACAGACTGCTGCTTTGTCTGACCACTATCCCTGGACATGGCGCCGGAAACCTCGGAAATCCTCGGACACGTCACTAGAGAGTATTAAACACCTAATGTGAGCAGCTGGAGTATAAAGAGGCGACAAACACGGGTTTATTTTAAATGTCCCTCTTTAGTGCCAAATATAGACCAAGGCAGGGTTCAGCCTCGCCCCTCATTGCCCACGTGAGCCTGCCTGGAGTCTGGAGTGCGGTGACAATTCCAAGAAGTTCTCTCTGCTCCCACTCGCTGTCGTGTCCTGCTGAAATCCATTTTATTGGCCAGTTCTCATCCGTGCACATGGAAATGACTTGTATATCCCTCCTTACCCTGCAATGTTACCCTGCACCCTCCTGCATCACCTGGGCTCTGTATACAGACTGGGTAATGCAGAGGGCAAACTACTGCTGCCGTATAAATATATGGACCTGGCATCCCTCCTAGTGCCGCCATTCTTGTTATCTTGGTGTGCAGTCGTTGCTTTAAGTGGAATGGAAGTATTTAGTTAGGAGAGTTTCTCCGGAGAGCTGACCCATCCTGTTTAACGGGGTGTGTACTGTATAAAACCGCCACGTTCACATGTGCGCTGCAAGGTCCGTTGGAAACCTGCGCAGGGAAAAGTCCTGCACGTACAGATTTTATTTGTTCTTAGGTTTGTTCTAAAATGACAGACCCCATTATAGACCCATGCAGATTGGTACAGGGTTGGTCTCCAATATTAGATTGGTCAGGGTCCAGCACTGGGACCCTGCACTGATTGTATGGCTGCCAGAAGTCCTACCCAAGGTACGTGGCCAGAGGCTGCTATGCGCTTGAGTGAAACCAATGTGACTGGTCAGCATGGCGTCATTGGCGTGTGACGCAGTGGTCATAGAGCGTCTATCACTTCATACAGCTGATCTGTGGGGGTTCCGCGTATTGTACGTCCCACTGAACATTCGATTGATGTCATATCCAAAGGATTGGTCATCCGTCTTATAAGCCTGGAAAACCCCTTTAATTCTTTTCTTTGGGGGAGGTTGTACAAAGGATCAATGCAGAGGATTAATGTTGTACTCGCCTCGTTGCGGGATCAATACACTTGATTGTATAGCATGCAGGATGGACGGAGGAGATTGCTCGAGTGAAGGTAGTAAAGGAAGAATGAACCCAATTAACACTACTTTTTCCGCCTTGAGGTAGTCTACTGGGATGGAATAAGTTGGTCATTTTATGGTTAAATGATAGCGAACCTCAGGTCTATAAATTACCTAGTTCTGCTGTTCGTCTTGGTGCCTGATATGCTATCTAGGCCTGTACTGTCAGGTGGGCGGTGCCAGGCAGGAGCAGACAAGGAGTGCGATTCTGAGCGCTGACACTGGCTGTCTTTGGAGTTCTAAGTCACGCCCCCATGCCTGACACCGCCCACCTGACACTACAGAGCCTAAATAGCATTTCAGGCACCAAAACTACCTGCACTTTTTTTGCTCAGGATTGGTGGGGGCAAGAAAGAAAATTCCAATTCTTTCAAAATCCATGGAGAGGAGCCTATTAACAGGTCTTAAGAATTAGAATTGGTGGAGGTAGTAAAGGGAACCTGTCGGGGTGAATTGGGATACAAAACCACCCATAGATACTTGTGGACATGGGTTCAGTGTTCCAAAAAGCTCCGTTGTAAAGCTGTCCACGCCCGTATTGGCCAAAAAAAAAAAGAACAAAATCCCTTTATACTTGAAGCTGGGGACAGGACACCTTAGTTTCGCTCTGCCTATATCAGAACTTCTGTGGCTTCCCTAAGCACCAGAGAGGAGTCAGACACTAAGTTCACCCATGGGTTGAACTGTCCGTTGTTCTGGTCTGTTGTAGGACCATACCAACAGAGAAGCAGACTGCTGCTTCAATTGCAGTTACATACAGACCCCATTGACTATTATGGGGTCCATCGTTTGTCCACAAAGTTGTCCGTGCAGGACTTTTTCATTCACACGTTTTGGTTGGACCTTGCAATGGAGTCTCCGGCACAAATAGGAACATAGGCTGAGACTCTTTGAACTCCTCAAGATATTTGTAAAATTGTGCGGCCTGGTCACGGTTCGAGTGGCCTAAACTTAAAGCATGGAGTTATATGATCCCGTGAGTTCAGGTCAGCGGCCTCTGTGTGGGGTCGGGGACAAGGCGCTACGTGCAGGCAATGCACTTGGCTTCATAGAGTTTCCTCCTTGGATACATTGTTGCTCGTGTGTTGCGTATTATTGGTTTTGGCCACTTCTGTTTCCACTTGTGACCATTGGGGACTAGTAAATGTGTGTGTGATCTCTTGACAACACATTGAGCCCACGTGTGTGTATTCCTAGCACATGTTTCGTCGAGGCGGCGGCCGCTGCCCCTCTCTGTTGTGTAATACTGCAGTAAATTTCCATCCGAACAATCTCTTGGTATATACCCACGTATATCACGAGACAAGAACTTATCGTGTTTGCCCATTGTCCAGTGGATTGATTTATTTGCCATATCGTAATGTTTGTACATTGAAGAGAAGTCCTTGGCCCGGGGTGAAAGGTAAATGAACCCCTCACGTCAGGCGTAAAGAAGGGTGTAGAATAGGGAAGTAATACGTACTATTATCTGCCATCCTGCAACACAAGCACCAGTTGCGTACAGATGGGCTATCACGTTTAAAGGGATCACACCCTTTGCCTGCTCCTGCCTGACACTGCCCACTTGACTGTACAGAGACTAAATAGCCTATCAGGCACCGAAACTGACCGCAGTTATTGCTCAGGAATGGTGGGGGCTAGAGGAAAAAAATTCCAGCTGTGCCAAAATCAGTGCAGGGGCGGCTATTTCTAGATGCTAAGAACTTGAGGGGTAAATGCAGACAGCCATACACCTTTGTGACCATCACATGGCCCACGGGCCGTCCATCACAGCAAAGATGGAGAAAACGCTGAGGAATCGATATGGAATTATATGGGACATTGTAGGACTTCTCCTTATACAAATCCTAATATCTCGTGTCCCCGTTTCCACCCCTTTAAGTAATCAGGGCACCCGAGTCTCCTGACTTTTGGCCCATGTGATGTGCAGATTCGGATTCCATGTAGAAATCTAGACGCGAGATTAGTGGAAAATTTTCAGAGGGTTCTTTGTGTCGTCTCCAGATTTCTAAGAATTCCTGCAGCGTAATATTTAGCCGTCTATTGTTACTCCGCGTTTGTGGTGTAAACAGGTAGAGTGTGTACGGAGCTTTACTGTGTTGCCGGATCAACCCTACCTTGGGTGTATCATACACTTATGATGCCCATTCACCAAAACATCTATTGCTCCATGTCATATGCTCTCGTATAAGATCTGTATCCCGAGATCCTCGACCACAACTGTGGATGACCGTTGAAAGGGTTCCTATCCTTAAAACACAATTTTTTTTTTTTGTGGCTAACCCATAGGAATATCCTTAAGAACGGCTATTCTTCTCCTACCTTTAGATGTCTTCTCCGCGCTGCCGTTCGGTATAAATCCCGGTTTTGGTCTGTATGCAAATGAGTTCTCCCGCAGCACTGGGGGCGGGCTTCAGCGCTCAAACAGCACTGGGGGCATCCCCAATGCTGCGAAAGAACTCTCCAGTGCCGCCTTAATCTTCTTCAGGAACGGCCTCTTCACGCGTTGTCGTCCGGCGCTGGGGTTCAAACTCAAGCCAACTGCGCATGCCTGCCGACCACAAGAAAATGGCTGTTTACACTGTATTGTAAGCGGCCACTTTTTTTGTGGCCAGCAGGCATGTGCAGTCAGCTTTGCCCAAGGCCTAGACGTTTGAAGCCAGCACCGGAAGAAGACGTGAAGAGGCCGTTCCTGAAGAAGATGGAGGCGGCGCTGGAGAGTTCTCTCGCAGCATTGGGGACACCCCCATTGCTGTGAGAGAACTCATTTGCATACATCTAAAGGTAGGAGAAGAATAGCCTTTCTTAAGGCTATTCCTACGTGTTGGCCACAAAAAATTGCGTTTTTATGATCGGATCCCTTTAATGTAAACTTTTTGTGGCCAATGTAGACCCCAGACCGATTGTTATAGGCAGGGAAGCCTCTCCAAAAGGGGTGGCAGAATTTTAGCTTCGTGATATGTTTTACATACAGGCCACCAAAGAGAGACTACTTTTAAGATATTTGAAGGGCTGTTCCATTGATGAGCCATCCTTAGGACAGATGATCTGAGCTGACACCCAAGATCCTTACAGATCAGCCCCTCACAGGCCAAGTGATGTCGTGCCCATCGGACACATGGTCTGAAGACAGCGAAGTCCTATTCAAGCGAATGGGGCAAAGCATGAGGCTAGAACATCAAATACTTGGGATCAGTAAAGTGGCAGTCAGGTGAGGACAGTGACATCATGTTCACTAGTCACATGGCCTAGGTGGCGCTCCGTCCCTCGTGAGAAGAGACCCCGTTCATTTGTGTTTGGTCCAAAGGAAACTCCATGTAGAATCCCCCGAATACTGTGGTAACCAATGTGCCCTAGATCATGTCGGTTGAAGTTCGATGTTGGTGATTTTTCAATTACCATTGACCCTTCCCCGCCCCGCATCCATATTTTATTTTCAGTTTTCACTCCCTGCCTTCCAAAAGCCATATCACTTTTTCAAAAATTTTGGCTTCATTTTTGAATGTCAAATTGTACTTTGTCATAATGTCCCCCGATATTCCGTCTGATGTGCCAAGAAGCTGGAAAAAAAATTCAGAATGAGTCGGAATTCGAGAAAAACTTTGTGACCTTCTGGGTTTCGAATTCACAGTGTTTATTGTGCAGCCAAAAGGACGCGTTACGATGACGACAATAACAAAGTTACATAGTTTGAAATAAAAATTCAAAACTTTGAAAAGAAAAAAAAATTCTTATTTCTGTATTCCGACATTTGTAACTTTTTAGATTTCCATTTACAAAACTGCTTCGTTTTTTTTTTTTGTTTTGCTTTTTGGCTCAAAATCTGCAACAAAAACGGCTGCGTTTCCGTAACGCGAGGCCTCAACCTCAAATAGGAAACGCCCACGATCAGAGAACTGCATGCGGGACTTTTACGACCATCAGAAAAGTGAACAAGCGTGAGGGGTTCCCGGTAGAATTTCCTAGTCGGTCCTTTGATGACGGGGTTTCCTAGACTCGCCTCCTACGTGTGCGTGTCCCTTTAACAGTTCCCAAAGCAAAGTTCATGTGGTTGTGGGATTATGTAATTGTCCTCGCGCGGCTCAGCTCTGTTTCCCCCACATCGAAGCCAATGTTGTTGTTATTCTTTGATAAACGCACGTGAAGGGAGGGCGGTGTTGTTTTTGGACTTCTTGCCTAGTTGTCACTACACATAAGACAATTGGGCAGCTCTTACAGGTGTATTTTTATCTTCCTCGTACTCGTGTCTGCTCTAGTTTCATAAAACTCTGGCAGCGATGACTGAACAATGCGGCTAAACCATGGCCAGCTACCGGGGCCTGGTGACTAGTGTGGGACAGAGTTTCTGTGGTGGGTCTCGGCCAATAGAAGATCAGACTGGTAATGTTGTTATTACGCTATTGTTCTAATCGTTGATTTGGTGCGGCAATATAGGCTACTGGTTATTATCAGGATATTGAGAGGCTGCGTATGGTGTCTTAAGTTTACCAGTGGTGATGGTGGTAGAGGATGAGCGAGCGTCCAATCTATTGTATTGTGTCACAGTTTGGAGAGTACATGGGAGTATATAGGAGGTGTGGGATGGCCGGCCTCCTAGGCCATTGTTAATACACCCAACTGAATTTTCTGGCCATTATGTAGTCGGTGAATGGGTTGGCCATGGTGCAATGAGGGAAGAGGTAATTACCTTTGTAACCGATTTAAAGTGATTGTCCCACAAAGTAAACTCAGCAGGACCTTCGTCCCACTTCACATTCATACTGAGCGCAGCCAACCTGAACGCGGGCAGGATTGGTGGTGGTCGGCGCTCCCATTCACTTCTGTGGGGGCACCAGAGATAACCAAGTGCTGCACTTCGGCCATCTCCCTTGCTCTCCTTAAAGGGAATGGGAGCGCCGACCACCTCCAATCCCACCTGGATGCACTCAGGTTCAACGTGGGTCGAGACATAGGTCCTGTCGAGTTGACTTCGTTGGACAACCCCTTTAAGGGGTGGGATTCCAAGACTGAAAGTTTTGAGGCCACGGAGATGGTCGTTGCAGTAGTCTAGGTGGGAAAAGAAGATGGTGGAAAAACTCTTCATGACTCAGATGATCTACTGGATTCCTCTTTCTCCATCTCACCGAATACGATGAGCCCCTTCCATCTATTATATTTCAGCTTTTTTGATCTATCCCCGGACATCGCTGTATTTCTGCGTCCTGTGCTCGGCCTCTACGTAACAGACCATGGAGGTCACATACCAATTCGCTAGTGTAGACGAGGCGAGGTTCAAGTCCTTCACCATATTCTTGTAGTCAGTCACACGACACCACTTCTTAGTTTTTGGGGAATCTTTTTTTTCTTCTTATTAAACAATGCATTCCTCTCCTTCGAGAATTCAACTGGAACTGTATTAGACGAGTCTCGGAGTGGGATTGTCTTCTATTCCTCCTCCAGTTATAGCTATGAAAATTGGCAGACCGCCACAGACTTTGTAGACTTTGTAGACCTTAACCCTTGGGTCGCTTTTGTATGGAGCAAAACCCAATCCCTGAACGATTATTCCCCCGTAAAAAATTTTTTTTCCTGTAATTAATTTCTATAGCGCCAGCGGATTTCGGGGAATTCAGTGGTTCTTACCCATAGTGGGGTTCACAAACTGAATCCTGGATTTCCCTTACATAGATTGGGAGCCAATTAACCCTTTAGTAGGCTATTAAGTGTGGGGGGAACCAGAGTCTGTAGGTGAAGCTCAAACGAAAATGTGGAAAATTTTTGGAAGCTTGCAGTGGTCCTCGCGGGAAATACCTGTTTTTTATTTTGGACATCTTGGTTGTGCAAAATTATTCTTGAATATTTGGCCTTTATATTAGTCAAAATTATAATTGCAATTTTTTTTAAACAAAGTTCACCAAATTGGTGGAAAAACAGGACGCCAAACTCCCCCATTCCTACGACTTCTGTTTCGAAGCTGCTCGTTTTCCAAGGACAGACAAACAGGTGACGCGGGCACCATTGGAACAGCAGTGGTAGGGTGAATGGGGAGGAAAGTGACCCCTTCAATTTAAAGGGATTCTACCACTAAAGCAACATTTTTTTTTCTAATTACCACGTTGGAATAGCCTTAAGAAAGTCTATTCATCTCTTACCTTTAGACGTGGTCTCCGCGGAGCCGTTCCTTAGAAATACTGGTTTTAACCGCTATATAAATGAGTTCTCCGCAGCAATGAGGGCAGGCCCCAGCGCTCAAATGGCGATGGGGTCGTCCCCACTTCTGCCCGAGAGCTCACTCCAGCCCTGCCTCCATCTTCAGCTGCAACCCCGCCTCTTCTGTCTTCCGTCTCGGTCCAACTTCTGACGCCTGCGCAGTATGCTCCTATATTGAACTACAAGAGCAAGAGCAGCCTCCCAAAAATGGCCGGCGGCCATTTTTGGTAGGCCGATCTTGCTCTTGCAGTTAAATACAGGAAAGTACTGCGGCTGGTGGCTATTTTTGGGAGGCCGCTCTTGCTCTTGTAGTTCAATACAGGAGTGTACTGCGCAGGAGTCGGAAGTTGGACCGAGACGGAAGACGGAAGGGGCGGGGTTGCAGCTGAAGATGGAGGCAGTGCTGGAGTGAGCTCTCGGGCAGCAGTGGGGACGCCCCCAACGCCATTTGAGCGCTGGGGCCCGCCCTCATTACTGCGGAGAACTCATTTATATAGCAGCTAAAACCAGTATTTCTAAGGAACGGCTCCGCGGAGACCACGTCTAAAGGTAAGAGACGAATAGCCTTAAGGCTATTCCGACGTGGTAATTACAAAAAATGTTGTGTTAGTGGTAGAATCCCTTTAAGTAATTTGCATCTACTGACCTCGTTGTCCAACTTCATAACATGTGACTGTTTCTCTCTCTTTGCAGGTTCACTGATCAATGGATAAAGTTGGAAAAATGTGGAATACATTCAAGTATCGGTGCCAGAATCTCTTTAGCCATGAAGACGATGGAAACCAAACCAGTGTGGTGGATGTTAATGCAAACAGGTGTTTGGGTGGTGGGGAGAAAGCAGAACCTTCCTCTAGTCAGTCGCCCTTGTCGTCAGCAAACCCATTACACAGGAACATCTCGACCGAACTAAGCTTGACCGCCTGCAGTAGCGCCAATAGGAGAAATCCCAACTGTGTATCTGAAATGCCACAGCTAGTTGAAATTAGTATCGAAAAAGACAATGATATCGGCCTTAGTGCTGGCGTCCGTCTGGCGCGAAGGGACTCGTACACTCGCCATGCTCCATGGGGCGGCAAAAAGAAACATTCTTGTTCCACCAAAACTCAGAACTCTCTCGACCCTGATAAGAAAATTGTCAGGCAAAGAAGTGGACTCCCAAGACGAGACCGAAGACATGTCGTAGGATCTGTTCACGACATGGAGGTCGTGTCTAGTAGAGCGATCGGTAGTCGCAGTTTAAGACAGAGACTCAATGAGACTGTAGGGTTATGTTTTCCTATGAGAACATACAACAGACCATCAAAGCCACTCTTTGCAACCAAGAGAAAAATTCATCTTTCGGAGCTAATGCTTGAAAAATGTCCCTTTCCTCCAGGTTCGGACCTGGCTCAGAAATGGCACCTGATTAAGCAACATACGGCCCCCGTCAGTCCACACTCAAGCATATTGGATACCTTCGAGCAGACTCTTTCCACTGAAGACGAAGAAGACCGATTACGCGAAAGGCGTAGACTTAGCATTGAAGAAGGGGTCGACCCTCCTCCCAATGCCCAGATCCACACATTCGAAGCTACAGCACAAGTTAACCCAGTATATAAGCTTGGACCAAAACTTGCTCCTGGCATGGCTGACATGTCGGCGGACAACAATGCAGCGTCGCACGGCGGTTGTGAGTCTGAAGAAGACGGCACGACTCTCTGTCTACAGTCCCGTCGACAGAAGCAGCGCCAGTTTTCTGGAGACAGCCATATGCAAACGAATAGACAGGGGGCTTGGAAAGTCCACACACAGATCGATTATATTCACTGCCTTGTGCCAGATCTAGTAGAGATTACTAGTAACCCCTGTTATTGGGGCGTCATGGATCGCTACGAGGCAGAAGCGTTGCTGGAAGGCCGGCCAGAAGGCACCTTTTTGCTCAGGGATTCCGCACAAGAGGACTACCTTTTCTCTGTGAGCTTCCGTCGCTACAACCGATCTCTGCACGCCCGCATTGAGCAATGGAATCATAACTTCAGCTTCGACGCCCACGATCCCTGTGTATTTCACTCCTCCACTGTTACGGGACTCTTAGAACACTATAAAGATCCTAGCTCTTGCATGTTTTTCGAACCCTTACTGACGGTACCCTTAAATAGGACTTTCCCGTTTAGCCTGCAGTACATCTGCCGGGCGGTCATTTGCAGGTCTACCACCTACGATGGTATCGATTTACTTCCTTTGCCATCCATGTTACAAGACTTCCTTAAGGAATATCATTATAAGCAAAAGGTCAGAGTGCGGTGGTTGGAGCGGGAGCCGATTAAGTCGAAATAAAAAAAGACAACGCGTTTCTCTTCTCCTGTCTCTACCTTCCAGAATATCACCTCATAGACTTAGGATATGCTCAGTTTGTATCAGATAATAAAAGCACATGTACCCGTACTTAGAAATAATAGAGTATGACACTTCGAGCTTTAAGTGTATCAGTATACTAATAATCTGCCTGTAAGGAGGGCCGTTGCGCATTCTTCGGAACGATGAAGCAGAACTTGTAGGCTGCATGTTCTCCCGAATGCTGACGCTTTATCATTACTAATGCTTGGATCTTCTTCACGTTCGCTCTCTGGCCGGGGCGGAGGCGACTACCTGGCTTCTTTTTTTTTCTTACAATTAACCGTAGTTTAAGTACTTTTAGAATAAAACCCTAAATGTTCCCAATGGGCGAATAAAAACCAAACCCTAAACTCCCTAGACTCCCTATACGACTCTAGAAGACGGCAAGATGGTGGTCGTCCTAAGACGGGAATAAATTTGATGCCTTTTTGTGAAGCTGGAAGTCAGTAGGTTGGGTTAGACCTTGTTCACGTCATGTTAGACTTCGACCTCCGACACGAGGCTACGAGAACGTATAAGCTTACCGGGACACTCGGCATCCATCGACTCCAAACAAAGCCTTGTATCGTGGTCTACGGTTTCTGGCTCGGCCTAAAAAGTCATGGACAACTTTCGCTTTTCGATACCGTTAAATAAAAAATATAGATCAACCCAACGGAGGCCCGAAGGACGATTGTGGCCTCTATGGGGTGCACGGAGTCTGATGGATACACTAAAGGACTCTAGCATGATGTGAACATGACTTGTTTGTTTCATCCAAGTTGGTGCTGATATTTCATTGGTTACTAGAGGTGACGTTGCGTTCCTTTTGACCCCCCCCTACGAATAACATTCACAAATACCGCTTGGTCAACACTAAAAGAGTTGTATAGGACTATGATATGGACAACCAGTCCATTGGCCACATGGCCATGCTCCAGCTCAGTCCCGCTTGCAATACCGAGCACAACCACTGTATAGTGTACGGCGCTGTGTTGAGGCCGCAACGATTAATATCGTAGTCCTGGACAAAACCCTTTAAAGGAAAAATTCTAGTTCAAAATCTAAAAATGGCAGCCATGTAGTGCAGTTTTTGGATTCCTTACTTAGGTGTTTTTTTTAAAGGCCGCGTTCTCTTGTTATTGGGTTTCAATATGGTTTCTACACTGTAGTGGCTGTTCTATAGGTTGGTATCCTGCAGGGGGCATCATTCCTATAAATCTGCGAGATCTCTGTAGTCCTTTTAGTAATGACATCTATTGATTCGGACGCCCACGTGCTCATCCTATTTGGCATGCTTGACGGCCATTGATTTTTCGGAGCTCGGACTAATGAATTGTCTCCTGGAATCTTCTGGTTGATCTAATTAAAGGGCCAGTACCTATCTATTGGGCTCCTATCCTAATCTTGACCCCTTCCCCCTGTGAATGTTATTGGTAGGCTGGATATCCTCCCCGAAAATGGCAGGTTCTTCATATGGAGGAGACTTTGCATTTATACCAGGATGTATCTTGCGCAATAAGGTTGTCGTCCTTGAACAGGAAATTTTTGGATTCCCCTCCCCCCCATATGGAATAGTATTTTTTTATTTTTAGAACATTTGAAAGGAAGTGTTCTGTAACATGCGACTGGCAAATGGATGGTGGATCTGCCTTCGTCTTCGGGATCTTTGGACTTGGGTCCAGGCTTTGTTCCCTTTTACCATCGAAAAGTCCTAAAATATTGAGTAGTTCAAGAAACATTTGGTGCTCGGGGCGGCGACGCTGTATCCGAACCTGTAGAGGAAGACTTTGTATACATGGAGAATGGATCGGTAGATCGGGGACTTGTCACTTCAGCACAGTGGAGGGATCTATTTTGTGGGAATTGGGCCTTGTTCGCATCATGTTAAAGCCCTCTGTCAAATTTGGGGAAAGGGTGCTGCATATATTTTGGCAGTATGTGTCTGCATTGTCTAATATTGATCTCATCAGGGCTGTGGAGTCGAAAAGCTAAACCACCGATTCGGTCTCCTGTGTTTTTCCACAGCCGACTCTGACTCCTCCTCCATAAATGGGTCGGACTAAAGCATTAAAGATCGTCTAACTCGTGAAAAAAAATATAGAACAAGCTATACATCTAATTATATTGTATTATTTCTATTCTATAATGAAAAATAATTATATCGAAGTGAACTTTTTTTTAAACTCTACCCAAAAGTGGCCCCAACACTGACTCCACAGCCTGATGAAGGCCAAAGCAAGCTCTTTTGTCTCTGGATTTGTCCAGCCTACGTGCCTGGGGGCAAATACGACAGACGCGATGTGAACATATACTATGTTACGCCCGAGTGATATCACAATAGTGTATAGATGGGCTTATCGTTGACCCGGCCCTATGGCTTCTTCCACTGTGTTTTGGTGATGGGTCTTCTGTATTTCTTGGCACCTTTGTTCCCTTTTTATATCATAGGGCTCATCCGTTTTCTGTAGTATCTCTAATGCCGTTTTGGCTCCTTTCAAAAAAGTTCCACCCGCCATTGTGACCGCTCCCATTATCCGTAATGAGTATCCGTTGTCTTCCATTTCCAAAAAAACTTGTCCTACTCTGGTTAATGCCTTAAAGGGGTCGTCCAGGACTAGGATCTAAAGGTCATGCTGAGGCCTCTGTACTACTTGCCAAGCACAGCGCCTTACGTTGTATAGTGGTTGTGCTTGGTATTGCAGCTTATTCATTTGAATGGGACTGACCTACAGCTATGTGATGTCACGGTGTGAGAAGCGGAAGTGGCGCTCAGGATCCGAGTCCTGGACAACCCCTTAAAGCAATGTCCACATCTATTTTATGTGATCCCTATCCCTAGCCCCGATAAGTCTATTGTATATGGGGATGACCTCCCACCTCTTCGCCGTCAGCGAAGGAAAGGGTTGGGCATGTTTGATTTCAACATGTCCGATCCTCAGGGCGATGAAAGACTCTCTCTGTCCCTTCATGGTGCATATGTGCTCGGCAGAGTGTGCATGTATATGGGGGAAGTATCTTATATGATATCCGGTCTTAGGCCCTGGTCTCATGGCAGTGATGTCACACGGATGTTTGCAAATCCCATTGAGTTTAGGAGGGGTATTCACGTGCCCATTTTTTGATGGTCCATTTTAATGGACCCTGAAGAGTTAGGACTTGTCTTATCTTTGTTACTTTTCACAAATCCATCAATAGACTTGAGTTATTATCAACGGTTGGTGTAGGGGGCAGGGAACACCTAGGACAGGTCCTTGAAATGAATGGGTCTGTATAGGATCCGTGCGCAGTCCGTTCCATCCTCTTATGGACGAGTGTGTGCACATACATGCGCAAAATCAGTGCCATTAAAATCGGATGTTCATCCGTTTTTTTTTAGGCGTTTTATTTTTAAGCATGGTGGCGTGTGTAGCCCTGGTGCACACAATGTTTCTTGCACTATTTCGTGTTTTATCTTCTGCCCCCCCTTCATAAAAAAGCATCAGATTTATATGAATCTTTCCCCCCCCCCCTCCCCTTGCCATTAAACAATCGGAACGTTTTTCCATACGGTGTTTAAGGTACTGTGCATTCTTCTGTAAATATTTTTTAAGACTGCATTGGCACTTTAAATTTCTAACCCCTTTGGTTGAAACAGGGGGGGGAGATGATGGTGTACTCTGCCACGGTCTAGGACAGACACGTCGGTGGCATTGGACAGTGTTGCAAATGCTCCCTGGCCGGGCATTCTAAAAAAAATTGTTTGTGTGTTCATCCTTGTCGGTGTTAGTCTGAGCGCGCTCGCTCACGTTCATGGATGTGTATCCTTCTCTTAGGCACGGTTGACGTTGCGTATTTTGCCGTCTGGACCTCCTCCTCCTCGCCTCTTGCCTTAGCGATGATCCTAGTTCTTAGGCTTTATTCTGAATAATACTGCAGCCGGCAAAATGGCCGCCTCGGCGGTGGAGACGGTGATCGGTGCACTGTCAGAACCCGTTACACGATCTTCTTCGTTCTGAGACGGGATGTCTCTATGCAAGCCCAACAAGAAGTGTTTATTGCTTCCTGTGCCTTTTTCTACCTTTAGTTCCCGTTTTTTAGTCTTTGCGTCTTTGGTGCTTTGCTTTTAAGTCTATGTAAGTGTCGGAACGGATCCTCCCACCTCTTGTGAGCGCTCGCTCGGTTATCTAGAGTAGAACTTGAGATAAGAAGTGATACTTGGCCTAGACGTCGTCTTATCATACCTGGAATTTTTTTTTTTTGTACATGTATAGACACAGAATTGGTAGCCTGTTCTATACACCTCCCCTCCCCCGCCACCAATTTTTTTTATTTTTTTTTATTTTTGACACCTAAAAGTATAAAGATATAAAATTAAAAAGTTATTATTTGTACTGGTGACACTTGAAGAAAAATTTCTTGGCTCGTGAATCGAAAATTTTACTTTTTCTCCCATCACACATGCTGTAATCTCATCACCCCTTTAAGGAGCAATGTGCATGAGGTCCTTCTATAGCCCATCCCTTTAAATTGTCTATCGTTTACATGTTTAATCCAAATGTTCAAGATCCAAAATGGCGTATTTTTTCGGTTCTTTCAGACTGATTATATTGAAATGAACTTTTTTCTAACTCTACCCAAAAGTGGCCCCGACACTGACTCCACAGCCCTGCGTTTCGCCAGCCTAGTATTTTTCGGTTCTTTCAGACTAAATAACGAAATCTATAACCCGAATTGCCCCTCCTTGTTCCCACCTTGTAATCCCAATGGATCGAGTATTAAAAGGTGTAAATAGGTCACTACTATAATATTAGCATCGGTAGATCCGTCATCCACTAGGTTGGCCACAGCCGAGGATTTACGTCCTGTGGTTTTGATATTACAAAAAAAAAAAAGTAACAGCGAATGTGACTTGGCTGCAGTACCACACACAGCCCACGGATGGGAGTGGCGCTGTTTTATAGTAAACCATGTTAAAGTTGAGCAGAGGGTATACAATCAGGTTTGATAAACTCTATTTTTATATATTAGATAGAACACTATTACTAATGTACAGTATTTTGCACCTCTGGTCTAGGAAGTCAGTAACTGCTTGAAGACTATGCCATTAGGTCTACGACTTCTGTCCCATCCTCTCCTTATCTTCTCATGTTTTGTTTTGTATTTTTGTCTCATGGCATCACAAAGCGTTAGGGGTGCTATATAATGTGTGGACATCTGATACAGATATGGCTTGTAGGTGGCGGCAGACTGATAATCTTTCATGGTCTAGGACATTAAGTTGGTCTCAAATACTGGTGGAGAAGAAAGTAATATGCCCTTCTCTAGGGATGGAAGGAATACTCCCTCAATATGGGAGTATAAAGGTCAAATCTTGCCTCTCCCGTTTCAGCACTTCCAGGTCTCCCTGCCTATCTCTACTTCCTGGTACCTCTTAACACACAGGAAGTGACTGCTCAGCCAATCACGTGATTGTGCGGCACTTCCTGTGGGACCAGAAAATGAAGATCGACAGAGGACTGGCTGAGTGAGTATTGCTCCTTTCCCAATGTGTCCCTACAGACCGGCAGGTTAGGATCATCGGCCTTGGAATCACCACCTCCATGGTGGAGACATCTGATCCAGCCCAACAAGGGTGTTGGCTATTCCAAAGAGAAGCAGCCAGGCCCTTCAAAGAGCTACTCTGAATATCGTTAGAAATGGCGATTATCCACAATGGAAGCGCCAATTCACAAGGGGGGAACCGGTTGGGTCACCTGAACCAAACCATCGGTGGGGCTTAGTACCGCCTCCCTTTTTAATATGGCCGCCTGTTTTGGGGTATCTGAAGACCACCCAAGTAGTCAGGGGACATTATCTATAAGCTGTATCGCTAATGCACCAAACGAGTCCATCCGTTTAGACTCCAATTCTCATTTTTGTAGTACCAAAGCATAGTGACCCCCTCCCCCTTTAATTCCCCCCCCCCCCCCCCTTATACTTCATGTGTATACCAAAGTATTTTAGACTTACTAATGCGTTATATGCAATTGTGCTGGAACAATTCTCTATACGTGTGCACTTTAATCGCCTTCGATGTTGTAACGTGTGAATGGCCGACATGAGGCGTTTACCTATATACTTTTTTTTTTTTTTTCCTTTTTGGCTACAGCGTCAAAGTATTTCGGAAAGGCGACTTAACCCTTCGCGTGCCGCGTCACTGCCCTCCGTAGTGCAAGGCTATCCAAGGTTCTCGACTCCTTCGTAACACTAGAGATTCCAGTGTCTGTAAATGTGGATGTGTAAATAGACCTGACGTTTATAAAGCTATACGTGCTACCTATCCGATTTGTACTTTCAGCCGTTGTGAGTGTACAGTATATAGAAACCAGTAGACTAGCCGCTTGGGAACCTAAAGAATCACCAGCATGAAGTTGCACCAGATCTGTATATTCTGTGCGTTTAGCTTGGCCGTCTCTGTCATTACCCTACATACGAGTGAATTGGCGTCATGCCCGCTCCCACCTACGCTTGTCCAAACCCAGGAAACCTCATTTTTATTTCTTCTTCTAATGGCTGCCAACCATACGACCTCTGGATGAAATGGTCACACCTGCTTTAATTGCTGTGTTGCGAGGGTCCGTGGTGAGTGTCTCGCGAAGTCCGCGCACCACCAATCCTCCTAGTTGCAGCCTCATTAGTGTTACGGGGCCGATCGCCCTTTTAGTTCTTTGTGTGATGTGATGAACCAGATTTTTTTTTTTTTCGGATTTGTCTCCGCAGTAGCTTGTAAAGATTTAGTCAATATTCTTAAGAAGCATCAATACAAAACGGTGTACGCTTTCGACTAAAATAAAGGCGGCAATGTGGTGGGGGATGATCAGAGTCTCCGATTGTGTTCTCTAGTACTTGTGTTCTGTACGTGGACCAATATCCTATCTAAGCTGGGCGTACGCTTTAGATCGATGTCGGCCATCCGACCACTATTCTTCCTGTGCGTGTGTTTTCGGTGGTGGCAGTATAGGGTAGGCCCGATCCTAATTCTGCTGTCGGGGGGGAGAGTCTCCCGTAGTAGGATGGACTGGTTTGGCCAACATGGATCGAATGTGTATGGCTACCTCTAGATGCAGCTAATACAGCCATGTTTTCAGGTGCCGTCCTGTCTAACTCTTAGATATCAAGCATTGGTGTTGACATTGGGAGTTGGTCGCAAGGGACACCAATCCTAAGCAACTAAGGACTGTAGGGGGTGATTTACAAAAAATAAATAAAAAATAACCATCAAAATGGCTGCCTTAGTTAGTCGTCGGTGGTTGGTGCATTTCCGGGTCGTCTTCAGGCTTGCAGATTTGTTTTGCCCCTTGATGGCCTACACTGAAGCCTACCTATGTGACCTATTTTTGTCTGTTTTTGCCTTCAACAAATGCCATGTCAGCCTGGTGCTTGAATTAATGTGTACACATGACCACGTCGATGGCGACCAGAAGGAGGTTGGTCCTCTTCGGTTTCCCCCTTGGTTATGACGTATTGGGTGCTACTGCTGTGATGATGACTTTTGGTTTATGGAACTTTTTGCTTTCCAAGAAAAGCTATTGGCAGTCCTCATAGTCGTTGGATATTTTTAACCACAACCTTTTGATCCGGAATCTTAAGCGTCACCTGTACACCATAGGGGGGTCATAAATGTGTTGCTTCCAAATCTCTACCATAGCAGGCAATTGGTGGGCAGCGCTCTTCATCTCGAATTGTCTCTGACCGTAGGCTTGGGCAACTTGCGTTCAATGATATTCTATATTGCATTCTGTCTTTGATCCCAATTTTTTTGTCCTTCTAGTCTAAAATTGGACAAACCATAGGCTTAGGTACGTGGCCATGCTTCTACCAACGTGGTCTAGTTTCCAGTTTGAGTCTTTAGGTCCTTTTACGCACTGATCAATGATCTAGCAAGTAGATCGGATCTCATCTGCTGTTTGCGTTTGGCCACCATCGTACTTTACGGGGATGAACATCTCAACGCCTGAGATTTGCTGCCACGTGAGGGTTCCCGTAAGCAATGTTTGTTGGCCGACCATTGGGTATAGTCGCGTACACCAAGGCTTGGGAGTTTCTGTTCATTCAACCCATCCTTGACCTGTGCAAAAGGACTTTGAAGAGCGCCACACGTGATGGACTCTTGCCAATGGTAATTGTATATCACGAGTGGATATTTTTCATGATTTTTGCAAATTGGTGGATCTTTAAGAGGAACAGTGTTATTAAACCATCAACTATAAAATAGTCAAGTTGGGTAAAAATTGTTTTAAAAAAAAAATCACAAAAACATTACGTAAAATAAAAATTCTGCCTTTGGTTGATCTTTTTGAATATACCAAATTTTCCACCGAACTTGTGGAAAACGACGTCCTGCATTGCCATCCTTACCAAAGTATTATACGATCTTCCAACCGGAGTCAGGGCGGGGAGGTGGGGGAGGGGGGGTCTTGACTTGCGTATTGACGATAATTCTGATTTTGCTCCTTATAAATTTTGACGTTGGTCACTACTCAGAGGTTCCTTTTCAGCGGTTTGCTGGAGAATACAGTATTGGTTTTGGGAATGGAGGACTTGGAACATATTAGAATCTCGTGTCTGACATGGTGAATGCTCGAAATAAAAAAGAAATAAAATGGAATTTTAATGGAGGGTTCTTCATCTTGCACTGCTGATCCTCCAAGATCAGCCAAATAAGTTTAAGAAAACTATTTTTATATCAGAGGCTTACGGTAAGACGGACTAGAGAGTATCTCGTGTCAGTATTTTTATAAATAGTAGTAGCTGAGAGCGGCGCAGTGGTACGGCTTTTCCTCCTTTATTTTATTTTTTATTCCCTTTTTGGGAGCCCAAAGCCCATGGAGTCCCCCATAGGATGATGAGGAATGCCAACAAAATAAGGGAAGGGACTCCAATATATTTGATGTGTTGACTTGGTAGCCATCCAGATGGGAAAGTGATGACGATTAGTCACTATTGTCTACGATATCTATTAGTATTAAAGGGGTTGCCAGTTGGGTTCTCAATGGGTTAAAAACACGGTGGAAGCTTTAGTCCTCTCCTGCTCCGGCACTGCCCTGGTCTCTACTTTCCGGACCCTCTTGACCCAAAGGAAATGACCTCTCAGCCAGTTATAGGCCATAATGGAGACCGGCCTAAGCCAGTGATGGGCTCGTGGGCATTTTGTGTGTCGATGGGGTGAAGTAGAGATGGACGGAGACCTTTGGGAATGACGGCTTGGTGAGGCAACTACGGTTTCTTGCCAAACAACCCATTGATCTCCATTCTAGGATGACATCCCATTAGTGGCATGGTGAGGTCAAAACTCTTTGCAATGTTGGTGGCTACCAATGGCGTATTCCTACCTATGTCAACTATACTCTCTCTTAATGGGGTATTCCAGCCAGATCCTGTAAAACACCCTTTACTGTAAGTGGACTTAGTTGGAATACCCCTTAAAGGGATCTGTCAATGAATGCCAGGTTAAGAAATCCCACTGGTGGCACCTTAGTATCAAAAAGAACTGAACATGCCTAAAATGGCCAATGTCCCTTTTTCCAAAAACTCAACCTCCTACAAATCTCATCATCCTAGTAGCAATATAGTGCTTGTACCTCCCTGGTGCTTAATCCAAGACAAGACTTTGCAAAAAGGCCGTGCCGTATTATTTCCTTGAAATAAATTTTTTTTAAAAAAAAAAACACCCCCCTTGTAAGATCATCCCGTATAGCAGATGTTAAAAGATTTATCCAATGGCTTAGCCTCAATCCGATCCCCTTTCTTAATAGAATCATGCCACGCTTTTCATTTGTCACAATCTGAAGACATCAGAGGGGGGATTATCCAGATACGTGACCCCAATGCCTTATACACAACCTTGGTGCAATTTCTATCATTTTTATTTATTTTGTTTTTTTTTATTGTTACTCCAGAATAAAGACGTTCTGCTTTCTATGGTGACGATCATGTTTCACTACCGTGTTATATATTGTAATTGCAGATGTATTAACATCCATATTTTTGTTCCTGTAGAGCCACGGTGGGTGATCTGAGGCTTTTCGTGGGTCGGCCGTAGTCGGAGGGGGGAGGGGAGGAGGATGCTCCACCTGGAAAGCCGCAGGTTACCTACCCTTGTGGTACAATCTCTGTTTTGTTCTGTCCGTTCACAGTGAATACCATATAACTCTGACAATATTAAACTCTAGAGGCCACAATTTTTATTTTACTCAAAAGCTGACATTCTTGGTGCTTTGACTTCTATAATCCTGTCTTAAATCTAAATAAAGTAATTATGTATCTGTTGTCGGTGTCTCTTGTTTTCTTTCTGTAGTTTTTTTTTTTTTTTTATAGTATTTTTGGTTTTTGGGTTTTTTCCCCCTCGCATTCAGTTGTGTGTTTTTTTGATTGGAGCTGCATGTCAGGGGAAAAAAGATACTTGGAGGACCTTTCATCAACTCCACCGATTCTAGTTCTTGGCATCTGTTAAGTCACCTCTCCACTGATTCCAGCACAGTTGGAATTTTCTCTCTAGCCCCCACCGTTCCTGAGCAAGAAGTGCAGTTAATTTTGGTGCCTGATGTGCTATTTAAGCTCTGTAATGTCAGGTGGCGGTGTCAGGCAGGGGGCGTGATTCAGAGATCCAATCAGAGGCAGCCAGTGTCAGAGCTCAGAATCATACCCCTTGTCTGTTCAGCCTGACACCGCCCACCTGATAGTACGTAGACCATGGGTGCCCAATACGTCGATCGCGATCTACTGGTAGATCGCAAAGGACGTATGGGTCGATCGCGGGATGCAGGGATCCCCGGTGTCTGCTTCTTCACAGCGCAGGCTGAGAATCATCTCTGGACACCGGCAGGCTGGGGCTGCGGCAGCCCCGGCTGCCAGTGTCTGTAGATGACTCTCAGCCTGCGCTGTGAAGAAGCAGACACCGGGGATCCCTGGGCAGCCACAGAACGCCGCTGTCTTGCTCTCGCGATCTGCCCTGGCCACAGGCCCGCCCTGGCCCCGCCCTAGTAGATCTTTTGCCTTGGTCAGCTAAAAAGTAGCTCACACACTGAAAAAGTGTGAGCACCCCTGACGTAGACTATAATATAATAGCATATCAGTCACCAAAACTAACAGCTATGATTGCTCAGGAATGGTGGGGGCTAGAGAAAAAAATTCCAATTGGGCTAGAATAAGGGGAGCTGTGTCCTATATATATTATATAAAAATTGTTAAAAAGTAGTGATAGAGGTAGTGAAAGGTCCTCTTTAACCAGATGCTTGACAGTCCATGAATTATATACATCTAGGTCAGGGGTGCCCAATACTTCGATCGCGATCTACCGGTCGATCGCGAAGGACGTATGGGTCGATCGTGGGATGCAGCCAGGAATCCCCGGTGTCTGCTTGTTCACAGCGCAGGCTGAGAATCATCTCTGGACACTGGCAGGCCGGGGCCTTGCACTCGTTCGCAGTCAGGGCTGCGGCGGCCCCACCTGCAAGTGCACGGAGATGACTCTGAGCCTGCGCTGTGAACAAGCACTCCGGACACTTGCAGGCCGGGCAGCAGCAGCTCCAGGGGATGATGTGCTCGCTGCTCTTAGGGATGAAGGGAGCCGGGGTCTGCTTGTTCACAGCACAGGCTGAGAGTCATCTCAGCCCTGACTACGAACGAGTGCAAGGCCCCGGCCTGCCAGTGTCCAGAGATGATTCTCAGCCTGCACTGTGAACAAGCAGACACCGGAGAGCTATCTATTGCTCTCACGCTCTGCCCCGTCCACAGGCCCCGCCCATAAGAAGTGGGTAGTAGATCTTATCCCTTGGTCACTTTATAAAGTAGCTCACATGCTGAAAAAGTGTGAGCACCCCTGATCTAGGTGGTCTGCATCCAAAGTTATGTTCACGCTACTATTAATGTCCATTGCTGTCATTGGATAACAGCAATGGACATTAACGGTAGCAGAGTAACACACACAAACGGAGCCACCTTGGCTGTGATGTAAACAACGTTCCGGATGCTATCTTCTGCTATGTTTGCTTATGTAATTAAAGAAAAGGCCTGGCATGCGTGATGAACGAAGGCTGTGATGGATGAGAGCAATGGACATGAAATAACAGTAGTGTCAGTCTACACTAACTCTGCAAGGATTCCTCTGTTCTTCCCTGCAGAGTCAAGCAGCTGATCTGTGAGAATAAAATCTATAAGATATTAATGGTGTTCCCATCTCTAGGCCATAACTTAGCTGAGATCTAATACTCAATACATTTGCTTTATCTCCATGTCAGATACAAGTCTCCTCTGTGTTTGCAGAACGTTGCCTAAGTTTCAGACCACCCCTCTTTAGTGATGGGGCTGGTGACTCTGTCCCTGTTCCTGGCCGCCTCTATTCTCTGCAAAGTGCTCTGAGCTGCTGAGCCCTGGTATGGGATTGAACGGTACATTGATAAATGCCTCTGTTATTACTAGATATCATTGCACACGCTTAAAGCGCACCTAAACTTTTCTGGCCTTATTGGAGTTCCTAATAAATTTTGTAATATGCTTTAAAGGAATCCTATGACTCAGATGGATTTTATTTTTTTTTGTCCCTAACACTTTGGAAAGCCTATTCTTCTCCGCGCCACCGTTCCATAGAAATCCCAGTTTTCTTCTGTATGCAAATGAGTTCTCTCGCAGCAATGGGGGTGTCCCCATTGCTGCGAGAGAACTCTCCAGCGCCGCCAACATCTTCAGGAACGTCCTCCTTCACGTGTCTTCTTCCGGTGCAGGCGATGAAACTTGTAGGACTCTGGCAGAGCCGACTGCAGATGCCCACAGGCTAGAAGAAAATGGCCGCTTACTTACTGTGTTCGAGAGAACTCATTTGCATACAGAAGAAAGCTGGGATTTCTACGGAACGGCGGCGCGGAGAAGACCTCTAAAGGTAGGAGAAGAATAGCCTTTCTTTAAGGCTATTCCGATGTGTTAGGGACAAAAAATTTCATCTGAATGATAGGATCCCTTTAAGAGATTGTGGCTCCTTTATGTGAAATCTTGAGCTGAAATCTTCTTTCTGTCCCTCGTTATCTCCTTGGTTTTTCTATGAAATCCTCACCCTGTATGGATTGGTGGCCTCCTGTATAATACAGAGAAACTGGAGGCGAACGGTCAAATCTAAGTGTCCCATCTTGGGGGTTACAAAACTTAGAATAATCCTTCTGGTGTCCTAGGAAAGCATTTCTGCACATGACCTAGAAAAAGGAAGTGTAGAGTAAATACGGACCTGGAATTTGGTGCAAGAGCCAAAATCCATTACAATATTTGATGATGGAAAATCCAAAAGTTCAGGCGAGCTTTAGCAAAAAAATGAATTAAAATAAATTTAAAATAAACATATATATATTTTTTAATATCTAAATTTGTAATATGGTAAGACAAGGCCAAGTATTGTAGCCCGTACGAGCCTGTTCGACCTGTTGAAGTTTAGTTTTTATGACTTATCCAATCTTATTTCTTTCCATGTTGCAGGGCGTGAAGATGCCGATTCTGTAACACGGGTCTTGTGGCTGTCAATAGCTGCCAATATCCACTCCTGCTTGTTCGCCGACGCCTTGTCAGCAGCTAAACATTGACTCCTATGACGTAAAATAAATGACAAAATCAGACTAACGCACATTTGGGTCGTCTCGCAGCCCCGAGCTGATGTTTTCGCTCCCGATGTGGCCTCCACTGATGAATTACTACTACGGTTTGGCTTCACTTCCAGGTTATGAGTCATGGGGAAAATATAAAAATAAAAAAACAGAAAATCACACCAAAGTGAAGAATTATGCAGATTACGTCTTGGTGGTCTGGAGGTATAAACACCGGTGTCATGTACAGGCCGTAAATACAGAGTGTGTATACTAGGGGTATAAACTATTGGGGGGAGGGGAGGAGGTGGCCGTAGGCGAAACCTACCTGGTAGACGCCTTCATCTATGGCCGACGACTGTGGTCAGACAGAAGCCATAAAGATCCAATGATTGATTCCTGTTCATGTAACTATGTAACAAACTAATCCTCTAATTATACATTAATAAGACGTACCTGCCTACTTACAAGGAGTAAACGTGTAACCTTTCCTAATGAGCAGTAAAGTGTGGGGTGTCACCTTTGGAACCCCCACTGGGCACAAGAATGGGGGGCCTGATTGGGGCAAGAAGGGCGAGGGGTCTGCTTTCAGAAATAGAAGGGTTAATAGTTTATTTTCATCGATTATCAAAATGAAGTGAATGAATTAAAGAGAAATGTAAATCCCATCAATATTTGGTGTGACCTTTGGAGGAGGAGTCCTGGAAGGGATGATCCGGCCCCCGCAGATATAGCCCTGATCCCCTGATCTCATCATCATCCAGTCTGTCTGGGATGACA
This sequence comes from Leptodactylus fuscus, assembly GCF_031893055.1. NCBI lineage: Eukaryota > Metazoa > Chordata > Amphibia > Anura > Leptodactylidae > Leptodactylus > Leptodactylus fuscus. The sequence goes on along the minus strand of NC_134267.1, from coordinate 8,536,868 downwards.
TGAAGAGACAGACGGATTGGACAAGCAACATCCACAGAAGGTCTGGGCTTAGTTCTCTAAGATGGCGGCGGCGGCCGCGGGAACAAGCTCCCTTAAATTTAAGTAAAAAAGTATTTTCCAGCCCCAAATAAAAGGGGGATTGGTCACCAGCATGTGATCCTGGACCCTGCACAGGTTGCTGGAAGCTGCTAGTAAATGGGGAGTGTATTCCAGTAATAGGAGCAACGCTGCAATTCCCAGGAACCACCACTATGCAGGGGGTGGTGCTACTGCTTCGCTCCTATTCAGTAACAGCTGTTCTGTGTGGGGTCCGGCTGTCAGACCTCTACAGATCATGTACCCAAACCCCATCCTTTGTATAGATCATCTGGAAAACCCCTTAACACTTCTATTTGTGAAAGCATTTTTGCTCTGCAGCATTACACACACACACATATACATTCTTATTCTTATGGTAGAGTTGGAAGGGACCTCAAGGGCCATCGGGTCCAACCCCCTGCGAGTGCAGGTTTTCCTAAATCATCCCAGCTATATGTTTCTCCAGATTCCGCTTGAAGATTTCCATTGATGGAGCGCCCACCACCTCCCGTGGCAGCCTATTCCACTCTCTCACTCCCCTCACTGTCAGAAAGTTTTTCCTAATGTCTAATCTGTATCTCTTTCCCTTTAGTTTCATCCCATTGCTTCTTGTACTTCCTTGTGCTAATGAGAATAGGGGAGATCCCTCTGCACTGTGACTACCTTTCAGATATTTGTAGACTGCTATTAAATCTCCCCTCAGCCTTCTCTTCTGCAAACTAAACAATCCCAGTTCTTTTAGCCGCTCCTCATAGGACATGGTTTGCAGACCTTCCACCATTTTGGTTGCTCTTCTCTGGACTTGCTCCAATATATCGATGTCTTTCTTGAATTGAGGCGCCCAGAACTGTACACAGTATTCCAGGTGTGGTCTGACCAGGGAAGAGGACAGCGGAATAATGACCTCTCTTCATCTAGATTCAATGCTTGTCTTAATACATCCCAGAATTTTATTAGCCTTTTTTGCAGCAGCACCGCACTGTTGGCTCATGTTGAATTTGTGATCTACTATTATGCCCAAGTCCTTTTCCCCTATGCTATCACTTAGTTCTATTCCTCCCATACTATAGATGTTTTTTACATTTCTGTTACCCAGATGTAGAACTTTGCATTTGTCCCTATTAAATCCCATTTTGTTGGCCTCAGCCCATTGTTCCAGTGTGTCTAAGTCCTTTTGAATACACTCTCTCTCCTCTCTAGTGTTGGCTATTCCTCCTATCTTCGTATCATCTGCAAATTTTATGAGTTCCCCAATAATTCCATCGTCCAGATCATTTATAAAGATATTAAAAAGTACTGGGCCCAGAACAGAGCCCTGCGGCACCCCGCTTTTGACTTTCTTCCAGTTGGATGTGTAGCCATTTAGTATTACTCGTTGTGCCCGATCATTAAGCCAGTTGTGAATCCACCGAACTGATTTTTTGTCAAAGCCATACTTAATCATTTTTTGAATAAGAAGGTTATGTGATACTTTATCAAATGCCTTACTGAAGTCAAGATATACTATGTCCACGGCATTCCCTTGGTCCAACCATTCAGTGATTTTGTTGTAGAAGGAAATCAGGTTAGTCTGACAAGATTTATTGGTCATAAAGCCGTGCTGGCTCTGGTTAATTAATGCCTTCCCATCCAGGTACCGAAGTAAATGTTCCTTGACAATTTGCTCAAAGATTTTTCCTGCTATCGAGGTCAGACTTACCGGCCTGTAATTTCCTGGATCGTCCCTTTTCCCCTTTTTGTAGATGGGGACAACATTTGCCCTTTTCCAATCTAAAGGGACCACTCCTGTTTCCCATGACTTACCGAAGATTATAGCAAGGGGTTCTGTTATTTCCTCTGCTATCTCTTTCAGGACTCTAGGGTGTAAATCATCTGGTCCTGGGGACTTGGTTTCCTGTAACTTGGCTAAGTGCTCTCTTACCAGACTTTCGCTTATAGTCAGTTTGGAGTCCTCCTTCCCCTCATCTCCATTAATGTCGATATTTCCATTAGTTTCTTGGGAGAAGACGGATACAAAATATGAATTTAGTAGCTCCACCTGCTGTTCCACCATGTTAACTGTTTCTCCGTTGTCATTTTTCAGGACTCCAATGGTCTCCTTCACTTTTCTTTTGCTTTTAACATATCCCCAAAATCCTTTTACCTTACTCTTTGCCTCTTTTGCAAGCTTCAATTCGTGTTCAGCCTTAGCTCCTTTGATGCTTGTCTTGCAGAGTCTGCAGACTGCTGTGTACTCTTCCTTAGGTATAGTTCCCATCTTCCACTTTTTGTATGCTTCCTTTTTCCTTTTTAGCAGGTTATGTAATTTTTTGGTCATCCATCCTGATATTTTTAGGTGCTTCCCATTTTTCTTCCTTCTAGGTATTGTTAGTTCCTGTGCTTTAATGATTTCCCTACATAAACACATATATACAGTATACACATATATACATATACACACACACACACATACATACACATAAATACATATACATACAAACATCTGCCTAAAGCTTTTGGGCCAGGGACTAACGTGCCTCCCCTGTCTATGTCGGCGCTATATGCAGGAGGCAATAAAATATTTGCTTGTGAAATCCGCTAGGAATAAAATATTTCAATGGAAAAGTAAAAACCAAATCACACGGTGCAGTTCCCATCTCCAGAGCGAGACACAGCTGCATAAACAGAAGCAAATGTCATCAGCGCTCGCCCTGGTTTCTTACTTAAAACCGTGCTCATTGCGTTCACAATGAAACACCTTCCAGCGCTCATAAAGCTGTCAGGTAGGGGCTTCGGTCACAGCTCGGGGCCCGTGTCATACCACTAAACACGTCTCCTACACAATGTGCAGTCATTGTTTTCCAAGCTGCGCCATGACCTGTCCCGTCACTCCGGCCGCCGCTTGTTCTGGGACCAACAATAACAGAGCCTGTAATGTCTGAGCTAGAAGAAGTGCTGCAGATGGTTTTCCACCGTGCGGTTAATCTGACATTACTCAGTGCTATAGAAATAAGGCTGCGGTGAAGTCGCTGTAGGGTGGACAGATCAGAGGGAAACCTAAAGAAAGCTGGAGATGAAGAGTCCTGACCTCACATCCCACCTCGGAGCTCGGCCGGGCGCACATGACCACAGATCCACCCTTGTGTCTGAGAAATGGTGTGGGATGGCGGTATATTATTCCATGTATATTTAAGTCTAAAAAAGCATCAGCCCTTGGCACGGTCCGTCCTCCGTTGCGGAGACTTGGAGACAGAACGGGATTGAGACCGTTCCCCGCCTTCAAAAACTCCTTGTATCCTTTTATAGGTTCCGACACAGTTGAAACTTTTCTCTATCCCTGTTGTTATAGAATAATGAAATGAAGCTCTCTACTGTCAGGTGGGAGGTGCCTGACTGCTGGAGCTTAGGACCGCCCACCTGACACCCTACTTGGTGTTGGAACAGAAATGATTGCTATGGAATGGTGGTGGCTAAAGGAAAAACTCCAACTGCGACGGAATCAGTGGAGCCTTGACAACTCTCCAATGTCTCTCCTGATGTCTTTTGTGCTCACCTAACCAGCGGTGTATAACATTGTGGAGGCCTGTACTATATTACGGTATCTTCACCCGCCCGGTCAGGTATACAGTACTACACGTGGTTCCCTGGTGCGGTGATGTTTTGCCTATTGTGTACTAAATATACTCCGATGTGTCTATAAATGGCCTCGTGTTCTTCTCCGCCCCGAGTCTTCTGCTGTAATAACATACAAGGTGCCTTGTAATATCCTATTTACATGTGACAGTAATTTATGTCCGACTTTTTATAGCCCAATGAAAATAACAATTATCCCGGAGAGCAGACGATGTCGACGCCCCGGATATGGAATAAATCAGATTATATCATAGGAATCTATTGAGATTGAGTTTCTACCTAGAACAAAGTCAGAACAGAAGTTTAGGGGAGTGCAATGTGTGAACCTACAAAAATCACACCCTGCAAAAACATCACCAACATGTGCACCCTATAATACACACAATATACACCAATATAATACAATGCACAGGCGCACAACACCGTACAAAACGGCAAAAGCAAAACTGCAAAAATCAATATATCAATAGGCATAATATTATCAGAGGATAAGAAGTGACCGGAGAGGCAATGACCAAATGCAGACGGAAATGTAGAACATAATCCTTGTAAGACCTTGTGTGCAACAAAGTAACAATGTGTGATGTCATCCGGGGGTAAATGGTGTTACACCATAACCTGTAAATAGTCAATGTATTAATATGATTCAATACTAATAGAATGTATGTGGATAACATGTAGATTTCCATCATACGATCGGCGCCGTCACTCTGAGCATTTTGGTGTCTTGTTTATGCAAATCTGTTCAGCCATTCCAAAGATATAAGCCCTTTTAGTGTTGATAGAAATTAAGGTTTATTAGTCAAGTGGGTGGTAACATAGTGGTTTGTCTGAGATGGGGTCTCTGTATTCTGTATGTCATGCAGTGTTACCGCCCACTTGGCTAGTAATTGGCAGTGGTGGCATATCTCATAGCAGTGATGCCATATATTATAGCAGTGATGCCATATATTCCAGCAGTGATGCCATATACTCCAGCAGTGATGTCATATATTATAGCAGTGATGCCATATACTCCAGCAGTGATGTCATATATTATAGCAGTGATGCCATATACTCCAGCAGTGATGTCATATATTATAGCAGTGATGCCATATACTCCAGCAGTGATGTCATATATTATACTAGGGATGCCATATATTCTAGAAGTGATGCCATATATTACAGCAGTGATGCAATATATTATAGCAGTGATGCCATATATTCCAGCAGTGATGCCATATATTACAGCAGTGATGCCATATACTCTAGTAGTGATGCCATATATTCCAGCAGTGATGCTGTATATTATAGCAGTGATGTAATATATTATAGCAGTGATGCCATATATTCCAGCAGTGATGCCATACATTACAGCAGTGATGCCATACATTACATCAGTGATGCCATATATTACAGCAGTGATGCCATATACTCTAGCAGTGATGCCATATATTCCAACAGTGATGCCATACAGTACAGCAGTGATGCCATATATTCTAGCAGTGATGCCATATATTCCAGCAGTGATGCCATACATTACAGCAGTGATGCCATACATTACATCAGTGATGCCATATATTACAGCAGTGATGCCATATACTCTAGCAGTGATGCCATATATTCCAACAGTGATGCCATACAGTACAGCAGTGATGCCATATATTCCAGCAGTGATGCCATATATTCCAGCAGTGATGCCACATACTACAGCAGTGATGCCATACATTACATCAGTGATGCCATATATTACCCTGATGTCCATACTTTTATTCTTTTGCCTTTTCCCAGGCTTGTCCCTCTGGTATTACATAACTACACATGATCCGTTCTGAGCGGCCTGGAACAGGGTGGACCATAACTGAGACACATGTAATATCTGTAGTGTTGTTCTAATAAAGAATCCTTCTAAAACAAACATTAAATCAGAAAATAAAACACAAGTAGGGTGTGTATGAGAGCGAGCAGCACACCCCGATCCGGCCCGAAATTAATGGTTTACATCTTATTATTATAACCGCCTACACACGGCTTCATTGTTACACTTAGTTTGTACAGCTGAAAAAAAGGAGTAATGTTTTATTCCAGGAAGAGCGCCACCTTTGTGTACAGACTGTATCTGGTATTACAGGGATGTGTTTGCCACAATAAAACCTCTGCAGAACGACCCCCCACGACTTCTGGAATTTGGCAATTCACTCTTGTCAGTACTTGTGTCATTTGTATTTGTGCAGAATATTGTGTGTACAGTATAAGGATGGTGCGAGCAACTAAATGATGTGGAAGCCGAACGTATCCAACATGACAAACCAGAGAACATTCATATTGGTGTGGTTTGGATAAAGAAGAAATTCCCATCACCGAAGGAAGACAAATGTGATGTCACAACATAATCATAATACAAACAATACACACAGTGATGTCACAGTACAGAGATAATACACACAGTGATGTCATAGTACAGAGATAATACACACAGTGATGTCACAGTACAGGGATAATACACACAGTGATGTCACAGTACAGAGATAATACACACAGTGATGTCACAGTACAGGATAATACACACAGTGATGTCACAGTACAGGATAATACACACAGTGATGTCACAGTACAGGATAATACACACAGTGATGTCACAGTACAGAGATAATACACACAGTGATGTCACAGTACAGGGATAATACACACAGTGATGTCACAGTACAGAGATAATACACACAGTGATGTCACAGTACAGGATAATATACACAGTGATGTCACAGTACAGGATAATACACACAGTGATGTCACAGTACAGAGATAATACACACAGTGATGTCACAGTACAGGATAATACACACAGTGATGTCACAGTACAGGATAATACACACAGTGATGTCACAGTACAGAGATAATACACACAGTGATGTCACAGTACAGAGATAATACACACAGTGATGTCACAGTACAGGATAATACACACAGTGATGTCACAGTACAGGATAATACACACAGTGATGTCACAGTACAGAGATAATACACACAGTGATGTCACAGTACAGGATAATACACACAGTGATGTCACAGTACAGGATAATACACACAGTGATGTCACAGTACAGAGATAATACACACAGTGATGTCACAGTACAGAGATAATACACACAGTGATGTCACATTACAGGGATAATACACACAGTGATGTCACAGTACAGGGATAATACACACAGTGATGTCACAGTACAGGGATAATACACACAGTGATGTCACAGTACAGGGATAATACACACAGTGATGTCACAGTACAGAGATAATACACACAGTGATGTCACAGTACAAGATAATACACACAGTGATGTCACAGTACAGAGATAATACACACAGTGATGTCACAGTACAGGATAATACACACAGTGATGTCACAGTACAGGATAATATACACAGTGATGTCACAGTACAGAGATAATACACACAGTGATGTCACAGTACAGGATAATACACACAGTGATGTCACAGTACAGGATAATACACACAGTGATGTCACAGTACAGAGATAATACACACAGTGATGTCACAGTACAGGATAATATACACAGTGATGTCACAGTACAGATATAATACACACAGTGATGTCACAGTACAGAGATAATACACACAGTGATGTCACAGTACAGGATAATACACACAGTGATGTCACAGTACAGAGATAATACACACAGTGATGTCACAGTACAGAGATAATACACACAGTGATGTCACAGTACAGAGATAATACACACAGTGATGTCACAGTACAGGATAATACACACAGTGATGTCACAGTACAGAGATAATACACACAGTGATGTCACAGTACAGAGATAATACACACAGTGATGTCACAGTACAGGATAATACACACAGTGATGTCACAGTACAGAGATAATACACACAGTGATGTCACAGTACAGGATAATACACACAGTGATGTCACAGTACAGAGATAATACACACAGTGATGTCACAGTACAGAGATAATACACACAGTGATGTCACAGTACAGGATAATATACACAGTGATGTCACAGTACAGATATAATACACACAGTGATGTCACAGTACAGAGATAATACACACAGTGATGTCACAGTACAGGATAATACACACAGTGATGTCACAGTACAGAGATAATACACACAGTGATGTCACAGTACAGGGATAATACACACAGTGATGTCACAGTACAGGATAATACACACAGTGATGTCACAGTACAGGATAATACACACAGTGATGTCACAGTACAGGATAATATACACAGTGATGTCACAGTACAGGGATAATACACACAGTGATGTCACAGTACAGAGATAATACACACAGTGATGTCACAGTACAGGGCAATACACACAGTGATGTCACAGTACAGGGCAATACACACAGTGATGTCACAGTACAGGATAATACACGCAGTGATGTCACAGTACAGGGATAATACACACAGTGATGTCACAGTACAGGATAATACACACAGTGATGTCACAGTACAGAGATAATACACACAGTGATGTCACAGTACAGAGATAATACACACAGTGATGTCACAGTACAGGATAATACACACAGTGATGTCACAGTACAGGATAATACACACAGTGATGTCACAGTACAGGATAATACACACAGTGATGTCACAGTACAGGGATAATACACACAGTGATGTCACAGTACAGGATAATACACACAGTGATGTCACAGTACAGGATAATACACACAGTGATGTCACAGTACAGGATAATACACACAGTGATGTCACAGTACAGGGATAATACACACAGTGATGTCACAGTACAGGATAATATACACAGTGATGTCACAGTACAGAGATAATACACACAGTGATGTCACAGTACAGGATAATACACACAGTGATGTCACAGTACAGGGATAATACACACAGTGATGTCACAGTACAGGATAATACACACAGTGATGTCACAGTACAGAGATAATACACACAGTGATGTCACAGTACAGAGATAATACACACAGTGATGTCACAGTACAGGATAATACACACAGTGATGTCACAGTACAGGATAATACACACAGTGATGTCACAGTACAGGATAATACACACAGTGATGTCACAGTACAGAGATAATACACACAGTGATGTCACAGTACAGGATAATACACACAGTGATGTCACAGTACAGAGATAATACACACAGTGATGTCACAGTACAGGATAATACACACAGTGATGTCACAGCATTACACTGCACTTTTGTATACACATTATATTATTAGATACGTCGCTCTTTTTTTCAGGCAGGATTTGATATCTCTTCTGCTTCCCTGTCTCAGAGCTGAACTTTCCCTCTAATGTAGATTGTCGGCTTTCACCAATATCACGGAGCTGTTCAGGCATACAGGCAATTTTTTCCTTTTTTTAAAAGCTTATAAGAAGCTGCAGCGGAACATCCGAGGTGAGTCTATGACAACTATCACCGCCTCCTGGCACATGGCTCTGTGTCGTCTTTATACATATACCTGTATACTATACAGCTGGAACCATTACTGTACATTTGCAGACAATAGGTGGTAGATCTGGGCAGGGAGGTTGTTCCCGCCGCCATCTTGGAGAACTAAGCCCAGATCTTCTGTGGATGTTGCTTGTCCAATCCGTCTGTCTCTTCATGTCATCACAGACAGACTGGGTTATATAATCACTTCCAGGACTCCTCCTCCAAAGGGCAAAGGTCACCCTGAATATTGATGAGATTTATATTTCTCTTCTTCCTTCAGTTCATTTTGTTAATTGGCAAAAATAAACTATGAACCCTTCTATCTCATTCTTACTTTGCAACATTGTATCCACACCTGCCTCCCATATATGTATAGCGGAGTGCATAGTGACGCCATATACAGATCTCATCTGCGTCCTCTCCATTAGACTCTTCTCACCTCCTGTTTCTTACACTATATCAGTGATCAGATTCGTTTTTGCCTCATGGACATTTGCTATGAACATAATAAGAAGCCTGAATAGCTGAGTGCAGGATTGACATCAAATAAAAAAAACGGGCAAAGTCATCATTGTGTTACTGCAGTGCTGAGATCTCTCCCGGCATTCGATAATTGAAGATGATGGAAAGCCGGCTGTCGATGTCGGAGACTGACAAGCCTGTAATTTTCCTTGAAGACAAATAGTCTAATAAGTGGGAGCCGCACGTCGCTGCCGTCCTCACTAGAGATGATGATGAGTAGGTATTCAAAATATTCGTACTCGATTGAGTACTACTAGTTATTTGCAGTAAATATTCGATTCAGAGCCAACGTTGATTGGCCGAATGCTATACACTGTTAAAATTACATGATTTCTCGAAATCTGAACACCCCTGTAGGTTTATAGGTATATTGTTCATAGTTCACCATTAGTGTTGATTCAAATAGTGTTCGAAACCTAGTTTCGAATACCCTGCTTCCATAGGAATGAATGGGAACGGATGGACTGCAAGGGATTAAGCGCTGGCCACCGGCGCTCGGCTGCTCCCATTCATTCCTATGGAGCGAGGTATTCGAAACTATAGTTTTCACTCATCTCTATCTCCATCATTGGTTTGGCAGGGTTCTGTACCTTCCATACACATTTTTGGTGACCCACATTGGGCTCCGGATAGAAGATTATTTTGACAAATCTACATTAACCTTGTATGAATATAAGATAAGATAAGAGATAAGATAAGATATTCCTTTAATAGTCCCACAATGGGGAATATCTTATTGACAAGGAAATATAAAAAATCGAGAGTCTTCAGTAGTTGATACCTAACTAAAATGATGACAGATATCAAGCTTTGGAGGCTTCTTAGGCCTCTTCATCAGGCGTAGTACAAGGGGAAGTCGTAAGAAACCCTGCAAGTTCTAGGCCTCGTATGATGGCTCCGTCCCTACATTGCGCGATAAAAGTTCTGCTTCTTATTTTAGGTCACATTACTCAGATTTGTCCTTACATCTCCTTAGAAAGTTTTGTCTTTTAAGGCAAACTTCACCGGCACGTCAGACTCTTCTCTCCGTGCAGCCGCTCGACGCCTCCTAACCTGATTCTATCAGCTCACATCTCGTCTTCCCATCTCTTTCCTCCTTACATCCTTCACTATCCATCCTGAGACGTACGTTTCAATTTTTTTTCTTCTTCAGAGATGAATGCTAAATTCGAGCTTTACATATCCACATCAGGAAGGAGGAAGAGTTTGGAGATATTTTTGCAAATCTTAAAGTCTCACCGGGATTAAGAAAATACCAGACGGAAAATGAGATAGAATCAATCTCTCCGGAATAGATCGAGTCCCATTGGTTAGAAGGAAGCTTTGTATAAATGCCTCCGCCATATTGATCTATAATTAATAGCGATGAATCGAATTATTTGGATGCGATGGAGAATTGAATATGGGGAACGTAAATGAGTAAGTAGATATAGGAAGGATCGGAAGACAAATGGAATGATCCCTAGACTGTGATACTGTATCATTGCACGGATACAAAGGTTAAGGTAACAGTTGCACCCAGGCCCTTGTGCAATAAAAGATGCAAGTATTATATATGGTACATGGAAGGTGTTACATATTGTGTCCAGGGGACAACAACTCCAAGTTACCCGTCTGCATGGGATATAGCGTGAAATGTCAGCGCTGTAGGGACAATGGCGAATGTGAAATATCGCTTACATAGGAGGAGGCGCAGGATGCGTTCAGTGATTGAGAGCAATGTAATAACTATGTAAATGCTCCGTTACGGCTTCGCCTCTATTGTATTTTCCGGATTCTACGTCTCTCTAGAGTCACTTTATGCAGATTTCAGTCTGAGCCGTGTAGGAGTCGTGTAGAGGAGATGCGGCAGATGCGGATCTATGACTCTATGACTCACTACTGAGCCCCTAATGTCTCCTATTGGATCTCTTCTATCCGCTGTATACCCAGGACTCGGGAAGCCGCTACGACATGATATCAGCTCTCTTTAGGGATTTTTTTTCCAGTTTCGGCATCGGAACTCACCGCCTGAGTAATAGAAAATGTATTTAGTGCGCAGCGCTGTAATCTCATTACGTGTGATATTATCTTACCCTAAGTATTCTGTCTGCGAGTTCACAGTGTTGGGTTTCACAGTCGCTTCTTAACTGCAGACACGGGAGAAATAAAATCTTTGGATTTCATTATTGTCTCCGGCTTGTTATAGGTGCTGAGGCTGAAGAATTATATGGAGACGAGCCTTATGGTCAATGGTCTGCATTGGAATATGTATATTATAAGCAATATAACATGTCGCTATAACGTACTGGATACATTATGTAACAATCTACCATTCTATATGTCGCTATAATGTACTGGATACATTATATAACAATCTACCAGTCTATATGTCAGTATAACGTACTGGATACATTATGTAACAATATACTAGTCTATATGTCGCTATAACATACTGGATACATTATGTAACAATCTACCATTCTATATGTCGCTATAATGTACTGGATACATTATATAACAATCTACCAGTCTATATGTCAGTATAACGTACTGGATACATTATGTAACAATATACTAGTCTATATGTCGCTATAACATACTGGATACATTATGTAACAACTAGCTGGTACCCGCGACTTCGTCTGCGGTGATTGTAGAAGTGGGTATATACAGGTGCGGGTAAGGTTTTCGTACTGTGTATAAGGTATGGGATATGAAATGTAACTTTGTATCTTGTTGTTGCTGTAATTCTGAGAATACATGAGACTTTTGTGTTGAAGTTAATTTGTATTTGAGCTGCTATACGGTGTTGGTATAAACTGTACATAGTGTCTTTGGGACAGAGGTATTTGAAGTTAATATACTTCGATATACGACATTGTATGATTTGGTATTTTCTGCCAGTAGTGTGTTGACCTTTGTTTGTTTGTAAAAGTTGCCATATTCTGACAGCAGTCTCTTTTTTATTTGTCTGTGTCGGCGGATGTCTTTTTTTGCAGGGTCGGGTGTAGTGTTTAGTTGTTGCATTTTCGGGAAATGCTATTGGTTTGATAACTTTTGATTGATATTTGTATGATAATGAAAATAGTGAAAAAACAGCGGTTTTGGACTTTTCAGTATGTTTGCCGCTACGGCGTTAAGCGTCCAGGCAAAATATTTGTATAGCTTTGTATAGCTTTGTAGAGCGGGCGATTTCGGACACAGGGATACCTAACATGTAGGTGTTTCACAGTATTTAACTACTTTTATATGTGTTCTAGGGAAAGGGGGGGATTTGATATTGTAATACTTTTTATTTTGTATTTTATTTTTTTGTTCCTTTTTTTTGTTTTTGTTTTTGCATTTATTAGACCGCCTAGGGGTATTGACATGGGTGGGCGGTGTCACGGATTGTCAGAGCGGTGGGGGTCGGCAAACATGGCTGCTCCGGAGCGTTAAAGAGAGCCTCCTGGAGTATCGTTAAGGGGAGGGGCCAAGTGGTAAAGTATATGTATATGTGATTGTGTGGGGTTAGGGGCGAGGCTGTAGAGGGCAATATGAATTTTGTGGCTTGCTATGGTCCAAAGTGTGTGAGATTGCAGAGATGGTGGTGTGAGTTTGGGTTTTGTGGGGGTCCTGGCACAAACGTATGTGCGCTGTTGTGACGAAAAGTAGCCTATTGCGCAATGGGGTGTATTAACTATGTTTGTGGAAACTTTCAGCCAAATCGGTCGAGCGGGTTTTGCGTGATTGAGGAACAAACATCCGAACATCCAAACTCACAAACCCACAAACATCCAAACTCACAAACTCACTTTTATAATATTAATAGGATCTACCAGTCTATATGTCGCTATAATGTACTGGATACATTATGCAACAATCTTCTGATCTATGTGTCGCTATAACGTTCTGGATACATTATGTAACAATCTACCAGTCTATATACTGTAACGTACTGAGAGCAGGGGGGGGGGGGGGGGCTTTAGTCGTCCGCCTCAGGCGGCATAAAAGCTAGGTTCACCCCTGAGGCCGGATCATCCCTTTCAGGACTCTATAACCCGATGTCTATAAAAACCTAAATCCTGGACACCCCCTCTAGGCTATCCCCATTTACTCTCTAATATTCAGCATGGCGGTATGATTTGTGATATTCTTATCAAATTTCTTAACTTTTAGGTCTCGATTTCTTCTGCACCAACTTTACGGCAGGAAGATTTCGGGATCGCCTGTGAACTGTTTCATTCCCTTTTCAATGATCAAGCCTTAGTTTGATGCGAGCGTTGAGATGTTTCTTATCTGATGGGGAATTTCTGAAATAAACTCTTAGAGTTGTAAATGATTTATCTCATAAGACGATGGAAGGAGCTCCCGGCAGACCCCCGCCCGGCAGGACGTTCACAGAAGATCCAGGGGAAAGATACGTTGTATACTGAAGCCGGAATATGTAACAAGCGCGAGAATGCAGAAACTCGGTTTTAAAGGGACACTAATGATACGACAAGATGTGTAAACACGAAGCGCCGCCATCATGTCTCCCGGCAGCCAATCAGGTGCTGGGGGAATCAGGAATGAAAGCGAATCTTCTTGACAAGGGAGTAAAGTATCTCCAGAGACAGGAGCGACACTGAACGTAGGAGGAGAAATTAGTTATATTCTCTCAGAATATCAGAAAAAAAACCTGGAATATGAATTACGTGAAGACTCCGACTTATCGGGCAAGTCCTTGGTTTGTATTACACAGCCAATGTTGATGGTGTCTCTGGTTAGATTTGAACCCAGGACCCCGGCGTTGATAAGGAGACGGTGCTAAACAAGGGTTGGCAAATATTTAGTCACCAATGCCAAGGCCATGCGGTACTGCTCCATTCTCCTCCTCCTAGACTTGTCCTCCACCTTTGGCGCAGTTGACCCTCTTCTTATTCCTTGGCATCACAGTCTTGGCCCTTTCCTGGATCTCCTTATACCTCCCGGCTGCACATTCACTCGCGCACCACCTCCTAACTCTCTCCTTTTTTTGTAGGTGTCTTCCAAGGCTCTGCCCTTTATACCCTCGGTCTTGGTCACATCATGGACTCCCACGTTTTCCAATATCACTGTTATGTGGATGACACTCAGATATATCTCTCTGGCCCAGACACTAACACTCTCTTATCCAGAGTCCCAGAATGTCCATCAGTCATTGCCTCCTCCTTCTCCTGCCGTTCTCTCAAACTCAAGTTGACCAACCAATGCCAACCAATGACAATCAATGCCAGATCATGCCAAAGCCGAGTGGTACTGGTCCATTCTCCTCCTCCTAGACTTGTCCTCCACCTTTGACGCAGTTGACCCTCTTCTTATTCCTTGGCATCACAGTCTTGGCCCTTTCCTGGATCTCCTTGCACATTCACTTGCATGCAAACTCCTCACTGTCTCCTTTTTTTGTAGGTGTCTTCCAAGGCTCTGCCCTTTATACCCTCGGTCTTGGTCACATCATGGACTCCCACGTTTTCCAATATCACTGTTATGTGGATGACACTCAGATATATCTCTCTGGCCCAGACATTAACACTCTCTTATCCAGAGTCCAAATGTCCACCAATCATAGCCTCCTCCTTCTCCTGCCGCTCTCTCAAACTCAAGTTGACCAACCAATGCCAACCAATGACAATCAATGCCGGATCATGCCAAAGCCTAGCGGTACTGATCCATTCTCCTCCTCCTAGACTTGTCCTCCACCTTTGGCGCAGTTGACCCTCTTCTTATTCCTTGGCATCACAATCTTGGCCCTTTCCTGGATCTCCTTGCACATTCACTTGCATGCAAACTCCTCACTGTCTCCTTTTTCTGTAGGTGTTTTCCAAGGCTCTGCCCTCTATACCCTCGGTCTTGGTCACATCATGGACTCCCACGTTTTCCAATACCACTGTTATTCCAACGACACTCAGATATATCTCTCTGGCCCAGACATTAACACTCTCTTATCCAGAGTCCAAATGTCCACCAATCATATTCTCCTCCTTCTCCTGTCGTTCTCAAACTCAAGTTGACCAACCAATGCCAACCAATGACAATCAATGCCAGATCATGCCAAAGCCGAGTGGTACTGGTCCATTCTCCTCCTTCTAGACTTGTCCTCCACCTTTGACGCAGTTGACCCTCTTCTTATTCCTTGGCATCACAGTCTTGGCCCTTTCCCGGATCTCCTTGCACATTCACTTGCACGCAAACTCCTCACTGTCTCCTTTTTCTGTAGGTGTTTTCCAAGGCTCTGCCCTCTATACCCTCAGTCTTGGTCACATCATGGACTTCCACATTTTCCAATATCACTGTTATGCCAACAACACTCAGATATATCTCTCTGGCCCAGACATTAACACTCTCTTATCCAGAGTCCCAGAATGTCCATCAGTAATTGCCTCCTCCTTCTCCTGCCGTTCTCTCAAACTCAAGTTGAGTTCATCATCTTCACCCCACCTTGCATGGCCCCTCTACATGATCCATCTATCAAAATTAATGGTGCACCACTTACCCCAGTCCCACAAGTCCATTGCCTGGGGGTAAACTTTGATTCGACCCTATCCTTCAACCCTCACATCCAACCCCTCAACACCTCCTGCCTCCTCCAGCTCAAGAACATCCATCCATTCCGCTCTTCCCTCTCCCCTGAAACGTCAAAAATACAAGTCCACGTTCTTGTAATTTCCCGCTTACCCTTCTCCATGTTTCCCAGTAAATGCTCTCGCCCCCTCCAGTCCACTATAAACCCTGCAGCTCTCTTAAAGAAGACCTTTCATGTCCTCCGAGATGTGCGGTATTACATACCCCTAGAAAGCCGACAGAGCCCGCGGTACGTAATAATGCATACAATTATACCGCAATAGTGCACATAGTGTATTACATCACAGGGATAGTTAATAGAGTAATAATATCTATCGCTACCATATCCTTCACTTCTACTAACCTTCATGATGTTTGATGCGGCTTCTTAGTGCACATTTGCGGTTTCTCAATCTACGAAGATCAATAATATGTCTTGATCAGACTCTTTCCCCGTCTAAAGCCATTGGATGATACTGAGCACACAAGTAAGAACACATTATACGTACAGAATATATAACATCATCGACACCTAATGACTTGTACTAATTCTAATTTCTCCAAGGAGTCGTCTTTGATTATAAACATCTTATTCCGAAACAGTGCCACCCTTGGCATTAGGCAGTATCTGGTATTGCAGCTCAGTCCCATTCCAATGTAATGTTGCAATACCGGCCAAGCCCATGGACAACAGTGCCACTGTTTTTGTAAACAAAAAGTTCCTCTTTTTATTCCGGACCACCCTTGTGTCTGAATTCAGGATTTTGCAACCCGATAGGAAGGACATTATTCTTGACCCTTGCAAAACCAAACTTTGTTTTTCTGCAACATTTTTGCTCCCCGACTTGTTACATTGTCATCGGCTCCATTCAATGGCGAATTCACATTAGTTGTAACAAACTGGAGTTATAAAAAATCCTTTTGCGGCTCTTGAAGGTTTCCTGTTCTCTGCATTTTCCAGCTTCCAGATAATGCATCAATGACTTTGTACAGCGGCCAGAAATGTCCGGCTACTAAAGGCAGGAAATTCTCCGCATTCTGAGGTAACATTCACGTTTTTGTCTTTAAAACTTCTGCACTTGCAAAAACATCTTTGCAGAGAATCGGACATTATCTAGAGAATAACATTGTAGCCGATGAAAACATCTACTTACTGCCTCGTCCCCCGGTACTGCCAGTACTGAAGGTCATGAATCTCATCCATTTACTTAAAAGGATATTCTTGTTATTTCAGGTCCCCCCCCCATAGATAACGTGGGGGTAGGGGCTAATAACTTGCCAATCGATGGGGCTCTGACCACTGGACTGAGGCCACTCAATTCATTCTCTATGGGTCAGCCATGCTGACCTGCTACTCCATTTAAACAAGGGAACGAGACCCCTGTTTTCCTGCTGATTGGGGGTCTTAACACTCAGCAAGCTATCCCTTATTCTGTGGGTGGGGTAACTTGAAGTAACTGGAATTTCCCTTAAACACGACCCATGGGAGTCGCCTGTTGTCCCCAATCACCCCAAATGGCCAAATGTCTTCACCCTAATATAGATGCCCCCAATCCTATCTAGATTAGAATAAGGGCCGTGATTTAAGTAAGTTATCCAGGATTGTAAAGGTTGAGATTAGTACTTGCGCTCTGTTCTGTAAGCTACATAGAAATATTCAGCACAGCGCCCTCCATCGGGTCATGGTTATGCCTGGTACTGCAGCTCAGTTCCATTCCAATGAAGTCATTCAAATGAATGGGGCTGAGCTTCAGTACCAGGCACGGCCATAGATATATATATACAGCATTGTGACTTTGTAAAAGAAGGATGATGCCTACAAGAGCACCGAGACCTTCAATTGATGGCCTAAATGTGGGCTACCAAAATGTAAGCATCTAGGAACCCTTGTAAGGAGAACCATGGACACAGACAAGATGACAACTATGCCGATCCTGCAGCTATACTGAAATATATGTAAGAATAAATTAGCAACAGATAGAGGTCAATATATCTGTTGGCTCAGACTACATAGTCTGTTTGTAGTCTCTTACCATGGAGACTCAGATGTCTGCCTAGGAGCTGTAGATACAAAATTGAATGATATTTTTAATGAAGATCTATTGCAAAGTAGCTCTTGCATTTAAACATCTACAAAAATGGTTGCAAAGGGGGACATTCCCTTTACGAAACAGTGACTAATGCAAGAATCTCAGGGACCTCGCTGCAAGGGGTGCTGAGGTTGCAATAACGCCCAGGTATTGGTGTTGCTGCATACAAGGCTACTATAATAAATGGCACTTGGTAGTTGGACCCCGGTTCTCCTTTATCATTGGGGTCCATGTTAGACCTCTGACCGTAGCGTAAATGTCTTGTGCCGGGTGATAACAAGTAACAGTTCTGTAATAACCTGTAATGTGTCCATTTATTTACCAGGGGATACAATATATGTCATTGTACACTAAATGTATCTGATAACTTGCAAATGGTTTTTAGGCTGCAAATAGTTAGGAATTCTGGGATATTGGTTGGTTTTTGTAAAAGATACAATGATCCTGAGACGGCAACATGTAGAAATAATGATTTTCTTCAATCTTTGAGTGATCGCGCTCGTGGCCATGAGAGTGCAGCGGGTGAGTGAAGCTCCGCCATGGGCCTGACTGCTGCTGTCTTGTTACATACATATGCCAAACGGCTTTATAGAGAGTGACAGAGCCGACGAATCCTCCTGCCAGACTGGACGGCTGCGATATTGGTCTTGGACGAATTCCATCCTAATACGTCTTTGACTCACCTTTGAAAACTGTTAGAAATGGCAGCAAATCAGTGTAAAGTATATTGTAGAAGGAGAACATTGTCCTGTCACTTTGGATTTCCACATGGAGAAAGAACACAGGTCTCTCCGGAAAGTATTTATGGTGCCTAATGCGAGTGCATGGAAACAGCGCGGGGAACTCCGGCTGTAGAAGAAGGTTGAGTAGAAGGAGAATTATATTGGTTCAATAAACTTTCCATTTTCAGTCATTTCACCAATTTTATTTAAACTAGTGGGGGTTAAAGGTCAAAAGATGGAAAGATTCATCCAATAAAATACGCCGGAGTCTCAAAAAGAGTAATTAAAGGGGTTGTCCAGGGTTTAGAGCCAATGTAGGGGCAGCCAAGGTTGGTGTAAAATACCTATTCCGGTCACTCTGTTGACCAGTTCCCTTTCCCTTCCATGTTGATACTCACCTTGCTGAAACGTAGGGACTCACATGACCTCTGAGACCAACCATTGGGGCCACCGATAGGTCTCGGGAGACATGTGAGTCTCTCCCTGCAACTTGTACAGGAGGGAAAGGGGATCAGTATTGGACAACAGAGTGATGGGGATAGGTGAGTATGAGTTTATTTTTGTTTTACACCCTCCTCCCTGTGCAACCATGAATTTGCTGGACATCCCCTGCAAAATCCTGGACAACCGCTGCACAATTTTATTAATGCATTAAGTAGATCACACAGCTGTGCCACGCATCAGTGCAAAGCAAGGTCCTGACTAGTTAAGAGGAGCTGAGCCGCCACCACAGCACCCAGGTCTCCCCTGTATTATACAGCAGAGACCCGGCACTAATATCTGCGATCAGCACCTGCATTGAGCGGGCATTAAGGCCTCCGGCGTCTGGGTCAGCATTATGGGCACTGCCATTTTGTAGTGGATCACCAGCCCCTGGAACAAGATCTGGAGCTGGTAATCTCTTGCTATGGCAGATGGTATCCTACAGAAGGCTTCCTGGTTTGTCTGGCATTGATTTGTATTAAAGCATTCTCTATGCAGCTTGTAATACAAATGCCGGTATATTGTATTACATTGCACTAGTGATCAGATCCCCATCAGGGTTCAAGAACCCTAGAGCAGAAGTTTTAGACAGGTGAGAAACAATGTTGCAAAGTGAATAAACAAAATTATATGAGCATAGAAAGAAAAATCCAAATCCCATCAGTGTTCGGTGTGACGGACTGCTACAAAATCAGTGGTAAAGGAATAGGGACAGTACAGGAACTCGCTGAGAATTCTGGGAAGAAATAGGCAAATATGACTACATTGGTATAAAAAAAAGCAAAATGCATTAGTGCCAGCTTTTGGAAGAGCAATCCCTATAGACAAATACTTGGATTTCAAAAAAAAAAAATCCTGGGAATAATAGCACACGCCAGAATAACAACTCCAAAAGGAAGAGGGACCCATCCTCAGACAGCTGCTTTGAGGTTATTGCCTCCCAAAACTATGCATTGATCCATAGGGATCTACCTACCTAGAGCACATTTCTCTTTTTTTAACCAATGATTATTCCTTACCTAGAAGGGCACGCATGGTGAGGTGGGGAACACCCTTTCTGTCTGCTTCAGACCAGGACCACCCACCTGACAACCTAATTAGCAGTTTGAGTAGTAGAATTAACAACACAGGAGCAAAACTAATTGAATGAAACAATTTGCTCAGGAACGGTGGGGGAGAAAAAATTCCAATTCCATAGTGGCGTCTATAGAAGAATGCAAGGCTTCTTTTTCTGCACCTGTTGAAACTTGCACAATCATGATGTCATTGTATCAAATGCATTGATTTTGATCAGGAATTTCACGGCCCGGACCCCCGAATCTGAACCACGTCCGCACCATTGCGTTTCTCCAATGGTCGGGGATTTATTACCCCCCTTTAACCCTTTAATCTGGATATTATGGAGAACAGTCAGAAGTCTAATCCTCCCTAAGCTTTGTTGATAATAAATCAGAATACACCTACGAGGTCTTTATCCTGCGTGTAAACTGCGGCCTTGTATTATGTGACGTCCTTTTATCTAATGAACGGAAAAAAAGTCTCCGGTCAGGATTGTGTCAAACGTAGCGGCCAAAAGAGAGCAGACGTATTTGCTTAATGTAAAATGGTTGTAGGTCTTGTGTGAGGAAATATCTTTGGCTTCTCGTGAAGCGTCTTTGTCCCTGGCGGCGGCAGCGACGTCTTACCGAGCAGATTTTACAGCTGTTGATAGAAAATCAGTGGAAAGTTGGTGGGGGGGATCGACGTCCCGGAGGAGAGGGATACCGTGCAAGTCTAATGCAAACAGAGCTGTCACTTTCTTATAGGATTTCGATTATTTGCAATAGAATGTTGGAAAAATCTGATTAATAATGTTCATAGATACGGGGGATGGCAGGACGTGAGCGCTGCGGAGCTGAAATCCCCTTACTATAAGGGGTTCTCTAGAGTTCAATGGGACCTTCAAATCTGAATCATATGATAAAAGTAGGGGTCCAACACCAAGCACCCCCACCGATCAGAGGGCCAGTTGGATGCTCTGTTAGGCCAGTCTGATCAGTGGGGGTGCTCGGTATTGGACTCCTACTTATTTGCCTCAAAATCTGCCCGATCATTTCAGTGGGAGTTAGTGAGTGCTTGTATCAGTTAGCGGAAAAAATACACGTCATGATTGTTCTAGAGTCGGATTCACCACCGCGTGCGCCGTGCGCTACTTTGGTCGCCCACTGTAGTGTATAGCCTGCACATAGAGATGCACATACAAGATAAACAATGTCTTTTAATGGACGAAACGTGGAACGGATATGTGAATAAGCCCTAAGACTAATTTTTTATTTGTTTGCACATGTCGGAGCCGAGAACACAGTCCGAATATCTGTTTGCATTTATGTATTTGTGCTCCAGTCTTAGGCAGGATTATTAGTGCGCTCCAGCGAGTCCGGCCACTATATCACTGTCACATAGGTTATGGTAATGTCACCGCATTATTAATAATCCTATAGACGCTCGGTCACTGCTAATGAACCAAATGTCTGAACAGGGAACGGAACGCAGGATTTGTAATATGTGATAGACCGGAATAGGAAAATGAAAAAGGGACAATATCTATTGTCCTGTAGATATGCTGATATGGTGTATGAAGGTGCGGTGCTATAGATATGGAGGTATGGTGGTGCATAAATAGAGACATTGTGCAATCGATGTGGTGATATGGTGTAGGCATGGAGACAAATACATATGAATATACAGTATGGTGCTGTTGATATGTAGACATCATACCATAGATATGCTGTGAATATGGTGCCTTACATATGGAGATATGGAGACTTCATGCAATAGATAAGCTGTGGATATGTTGATGTGTTGCTGTAGATATGGAGCTATGGGACTGTAGAAACATTGATATCATACTGTAGATACAGAGATATAATATTGTAGATGTGGATACATATGTCGCTGAAGATATAGCTATATGGTATCGCAGATATGGAGACATGATGCAGTAGATACGGTGCTATAGATATGATTGTATGGTGGTGCATACAGTGTTGGCCAAAAGTATTGGCCCCCCTGCAGTTCTGTCAGATAATCCTCGGTGTCCCCCAGATAATGATTACACAGCACAGACTCTTTGGTAATATCTTCATTTATTTTGCTTGCAACGAAAAAACACAAAAGAGAATGAAAAAAAAGTCACATCATTGATCATTTTCCACAAAACTCCAAAACTGGTGCAGACAGAAGTATTGGCGCCCTCAGCCTAATACTTGGTAGCACAACCTATAGACACAATAACTGCGCACAACCGCTTCCGCTAACCAGCAATGGAATCATTATATATATATATATATATACATCCGCCAGCGTCTGAATGAGAAGGGACTGTATGGTAGGAGACCCAGGAAGACCCCACTTCTTACCCAGAGACATAAGCCAGGCTGGAGTTTGCCAAAACTTACCTGAGAAAGCCAAAACCGTTCTGGAAGAATGTTCTCTGGTCAGAGGAGACAAAAGTAGGAAAAGGCCTCAACATAGAGATTACAGGAAAAAAGAGAAGAAGACGCCCCCTACAGTCAGACATGGCGGAGGTCCCTGATGGATCTTCACCCCATTATACAGGGGGCCACACTGACTTTCACGACAATTCTGATAATTTCAGTCCGGACTGAATTTATTTGGACTGAATTGAATCTGAAATGAATGTTGGGAAATTTACTTATCTCCATAAATGCAGAACTCTCCTCCATCCCGGACTGTAACGCACCATCCCATAATCAGAGACGGCTCCATCAGTACGTCACTATACTCCATTTCGGAGACCTTTTCACCCCTGACTTTTCTGTTTTTGCTTATACATCAGGCGAAACACGTTGCGCCTAATGAACGTTTCTGACAGTCTCGGAGATTTGGTACAAGATTCTTTGTCCAAGTGTATTTTGGAGCAAGGAAGAAATTCCGAGCTTGCAGCTGCATGCAAAGGATTTGTGTTAATAGTCAGCTGTTAGATTAAGAAAAATAAGTGGGGGGTTCTTGTAATGTGGCGCGGATCCTCCAGATATATCCGTGGAATCCAACGCTCTCGGGAGAGATCCAGTTTCATGGCTTAATCTTTGTTTTTGTTACTTAGTATGTGTCAGTTCATGGATATGGTCTGACAAGTAGCCGGTAAGGGGGGGGGGGGGGGGGGTACTTAATTCTTGCAGAGAATGGGGATCTTTGTAAGTTGGTTAAATGTATGGCGGCTATCTAGAGTGTCTGAGACTCTTTGGATGGATAAGTAGATAGATGGCTCAAGATGGATAAGGAGGAAGGTTTCCTAATTACAACCTCTTAGGTGTTTCTACCCCATCTTTAAGGAGGACCTTTCACCACCTCCACTGCCATAACCCTCCAACTCTCTGCATCCTATAGGTAACGTTTCACTGAATCCGGCACAGTTGGAATTTTTTCACTTGTCCACACCATTCCTGAGCAATTGGTGTTGTTCCTTTCAGCATGCAATATGCTATTTAGGCTCTCAGCTGTCAAGTTGGCGGTCCAAGGCTGGAGAAGAGAGACATGGTCTGCCCACCTGACACTAGAGAGCCCAATAAGTATATTGGATACTGAAACTAAAAGAAAGGATTGCTCAGGAATGGCGGGGGAACCAGAGTCAGGGGAGCGGCAGCTATGAAAGAATGCAGAGAGTTGGAGTTGGTGGAGGTGGTGATGAATTACCCTTAAATACATCACCAATATCATCCCCCTATGCCAGAAAATTGGTGTAGAAGGATTGATAAACCCCCCCATTAATTGGGTTATCCATTGACGTCAATGGGCGCTGAGCTGCAGTAACAGTGCCCGGCCACTTTATAGGACACGGTTTGATCCCGTTCTTGCTCTGTCCACCGTACAGGGAACAAATGTAGCGCCAAACATTTGATCAATGTTTGGGGCCCCATCTATGGACAGGCTGTAAAACGGTAAATCATGGATAACTCCTTTAGGCTAAACGCAGCTTTTTTTGTTGTAGATTTTATTGCGTTTTTTGAGCCAAAGCGAGGAGTGGATTAATCTAAAGGGAGACCTATAAGAACTTCCTTTATATTTCCCAATCCTTTTGTAGCCATTCTTGGTTTTGGCTCAAAAAACTGCAACAAAATGTGCAACAAAAAAAGTTGCGTTTCCACAACGTGGGGCCTCAGCCTTAGGTTGAAGTCCCAGGTTGCGGAAACGCAGCTGTTTTTGTTTCCGATTTTGCTGCGGTTTTTTGAGCCAAAGCTAGAAGTGGATTCACAAGAAGGGAGAAGTCTAAGAACTTCCTAAATATTTCCAATTCCCTTTGTAGCTATTCTTGGACTTGGCTCAAAAAAACGCAGCAAATTCTGCAACAAAAAAAAAAGCTGCGTTTCCGCAACGTGGGGCCTCAGCCTCAAACGTCATCAAAACTGCATGTGGTTTTGATGTGTTTTTTGGTGCAGATATTTGTTACATCTATTTGCTTCCCCTGTAATATTAATACACAGCACCAAAAAGCACATCAATACAATTTTGATGCTGTTTAACTCCATCTAACCTGACGGTCTGAACGCAGCCCTACTGTGATCGTACATTTGCTGTGCACATGTGATGCTGTTGGATCGGCTCCAGGTTTAGACGAGACCACTCGTAATGTGCAAGAAGTGGAATGTATACAGCTATGACGGCCAGCGGTGTCGGTCTGTATGGCAGCTATGTGTACCGTCTTGCAGAATCCGCCCTGACTAGGACTCCTGCCTGGATAGTTTTGGCACTTGATAAGAAATATAAGGAGAATATAATGATTACAGTTTGTGGTATGCTGCGCTATAGTCAAGCAAACCGATGGTAAATAATAGAAATGGAAACGTGCTGAGATGACCGGCAAGTGGCGACGCTCCGTCTTCTGGTGATTCCCAGGTGTCTGCAATCCCACAAACCAATATGACTTTCCAAATGGGGTTAAAGCGAACCTAACCTAAACCAACTGTGCATAAATCAATAGTACATTGTGTGTACGGGGGGATAGCACTATGTCTGGTCATTCTATAACTTAGATTTTCTAGTTTGCAGTTCTCCCTGAGCTGGAGATGAGCTGCCATATACTACACACAGTAAGTAGAGGAGAATCTGCTCTATATCTAGCTTGCAGTTCTCCCTGAGCTGGAGATGAGCTGCCATATACTACACACAGTAAGTAGAGGAGAATCTGCTCTATATCTAGCTTGCAGTTCTCCCTGAGCTGGAGATGAGCTGCCATATACTACACACAGTAAGTAGAGGAGAATCTGCTCTATATCTAGCTTGCAGTTCTTGTTATGTCAGTCCAGGTAGCTGCAACGGGGCTAAGGGATAGCAGTAGGGAATCTCGCCCTGCACTACTCCCACTAGCTATCCCGGTCCCTGCCTCACGGGTGTGGGTCGGCTGTACTCAGGCTAAGCCTGACCCCGACGGCTCCTCTCTCACTGATTCCGTAGGCCTAGAGGGAAGTGGGAGAAGGAATGCCCTATAAGACCTCTAGGGACTGGAGACTAAAGGGGGTCACCCCTAACGAACAAGTGAAGCTGCTACTGACAGGGACTGACAAGGGTGTGCGCTGACTAACAACACAAGCAGCACACAGGAAAAATGTGGGAAAGGATTCCCCCAAACCAATATGGGAAGGAACCATACACTAGGAAACAAACACAGGGAAACTGAGTAGAAATCAAAGGATAAGGCAATTCACTCACACAGTCAGTTATACACAGAGGGAGGATTGGTGAACACAGAAGGGAAAACTCACAAACCAACTAGTTCACCCAAACCTCCCAAAAATCAACCACGGAACTTCCTCTATCCCAGAACACCACCTACTCCTCCTGCTAAGGCCTAGCTCTGTAAAAGTGACACTCAGCACAGAACCATGGGAGGCATGGGTTTAAATACAGAGAGGGAGGATTGGTGAACACAGAAGGGAAAACTCACACACCAACTAGTTCACCCAAACCTCCCAAAAACCAACCACGGAACTAAATACAGAGAATTGAGGAGGGCTAAGCCCCCCAGGACTCTTGTCTCCACGCTCCCGGAGGCGCCGTCCAACTCTGATTGCCAGCTGCATGGCCTCATCTAGATCTCCCGGAACAGGGTGAGAAACTAGATGGTCTTTAACCTGGTCCGAGAGCCCTGTCTCAAACTGACTAAGTAGAGCGGGGTCATTCCAATGTACTTCTGCTGCCCACCTACGAAACTCGGTGCAATATTTCTCTATAGCGTGATCCCCTTGCACCACACGTCGTAGGTTATACTCAGCCGTGCGTACCCTGTCTGGGTCGTCATACAGTAACCCCATTGTAGAGAAAAACGCCTCTGCAGTTAGTAAGCAAGCTGAGTCGGCTGGTAACGAATGTGCCCAGATGAGGGGATCATCTCTCAATAAGGTAATAATAATCCCAACTCTCTGTATTAGGTGGTGTTCTGGGATAGAGGAAGTTCCGTGGTTGGTTTTTGGGAGGTTTGGGTGAACGAGTTGGTTTGTGTGTTTTCCCTTCTGTGTTCACCAATCCTCCCTCTGTGTATAATTGACTGTGTGAGTGAATTGCCTTATCCTTTGATTTCTACTCAGTTTCCCTGTGTTTGTTTCCTAGTGTATGGTTCCTTCCCATATTGGTTTGGGGGAATCCTTTCCCACATGTTTCCTGTGTGCTGCTTGTGTTGTTAGTCAGCGCACACCCTTGTCAGTCCCTGTCAGTAGCAGCTTCACTTGTTCGTTAGGGGTGACCCCCTTTAGTCTCCAGTCCCTAGAGGTCTTATAGGGCATTCCTTCTCCCACTTCCCTCTAGGCCTACGGAATCAGTGAGAGAGGAGCTGTCGGGGTCAGGCTTAGCCTGAGTACAGCCGACCCACACCCGTGAGGCAGGGACCGGGATAGCTAGTGGGAGTAGTGCAGGGCGAGATTCCTTACTGCTGTCCCTTAGCCCCGTTGCAGCTACCTGGACTGACATAACAGTTCTCCCTGAGCTGGAGATGAGCTGCCATATACTACACACAGTAAGTAGAGGAGAATCTGCTCTATATCTCTCTATATATCTCACTCAGAGACAGCCCTGGGAACATGCTGGATATATATAGGGGAGCAATAATATCATAGACTGTAAGCCCTTGCAGGCAGAGCCCTCTATCAAATTTGTGATGTATTATGGCTACGTGAATTCAGCCTACGCACCATTTTCTATGACTGGTCACATCTACTCAAAACCAATCCTGTAGATTTCAGTGGGATTCAGTTTTAGACTAAATTGGACCCGTGACTGGTGCAGGACAGGCTGATCTAGTGGGCAAGGACTGGATATTTCTTTTATTTTAGTCCATTCTTTGCTCCTATGCACATTTATTGAAACCCTGTAATCCATTTAAAGTGTGTCTAACTATTAGAGAAAATGTATGATAAAACGACTTCTGTTAGGGCGCACAGGCAAGAACCGTAATATTACCGCACTGATGGAAAAGCAGATTGTAAAAAACTGCAATTTGGGGTAAGCAAAATATTGAAAGAGCCGCAGTACTACTTCCAACCATCAGGTGGTGATCAAGAGAAAATCCAGCACTGAACAGGATAACCATTATATTAGGCAGGTAGAGGTAAGAAGCATCAGTTTTTTTTGCAAAATTTTTGATTTTTTAAAAGAGAGGTACCAATAAAAATAAGATAAATATAGTATCATATCAACCCATAGAATACAGGTGTACATATACAGGAATACAGGTGACGTCATTTTGGCTGCACAGTGAACGCCGCAAAAACAAAGCTTGAAAGAAAGTCACACAAATGCAGTTTTTCTCCAGTTCCACCCCTTTCTGAATTTTGTTCCAACTTCCCAGTATATTGGACAGAAAAATAAATGGAACTAATGCAAAGTACAATGTGTCTGCAAACATTAAGACTTCCTATGGCTTTGTGAATGGAAAAATAACAAAGTTATGGTGTTTGGAAAATGGCAGTCAAAATAAAAAAATCAGGGGTCACTATGGGGCATAATACTGTGTGCAGGGGCCACTATGGGGCATAATACTGTGTGCAGGGGCCACTATGGGGCATAATACTGTGTGCAGGGGCCACTATGGGACATAATACTGTGTGCAGGGGCCACTATGGGGCATAATACTGTGTGCAGGGGCCACTATGGGGGATAATACTGTGTGCAGGGGCCACTATGGGGGATAATACTGTGTGCAGGGGCCACTATGGGGCATAATACTGTGTGCAGGGGTCACTATGGGGGATAATACTGTGTGCAGGGGCCACTATGGGACATAATACTGTGTGCAGGGGCCACTATGGGGCATAATACTGTGTGCAGGGGCCACTATGGGGGATAATACTGTGTGCAGGGGCCACTATGGGGCATAATACTGTGTGCAGGGGTCACTATGGGGGATAATACTGTGTGTAGGGGCCACTATGGGGTATAATACTGTGTGCAGGGGTCACTATGGGGCATAATACTGTGTGCAGGGGCCACTATGGGGCATAATACTGTGTGCAGGGGTCACTATGGGACATAATACTGTGTGCAGGGGTCACTATGGGGGATAATACTGTGTGCAGGGGACACTATGGGACATAATACTGTGTGCAGGGACCACTATGGGACATAACACTGTGTGCAGGGGACACTATGGGACATAATACTTTGTGCAGGGGACACTATGGGACATAATACTGTGTGCAGGGACCACTATGGGACATAACACTGTGTGCAGGGGACACTATGGGACATAATACTGTGTGCAGGGGCCACTATGGGGTATAATACTGTGTGCAGGGGCCACTATGGGACATAATACTGTGTGCAGGGGTCACTATGGGGGATAATACTGTGTGCAGGGGCCACTATGGGACATTATACTGTGTACAGGGGCCACTATGGGACATAATACTGTGTGCAAGGACCACTATGGGACATAATACTGTGTGCAAGGACCACTATGGGACATAATACTGTGTGCAGGGGCCACTATGGGGTATAATACTGTGTGCAGGGGCCACTATGGGGGATAATACTGTGTGCAGGGGCCACTATGGGCTATAATACTGTGTGCAGGGGCCACTATGGGGGATAATACTGTGTGCAGGGGCCACTATGGGACATAATACTGTGTGCAGGGGCCACTATGGGGCATAATACTGTGTGCAGGGGCCACTATGGGACATAATACTGTATACTGGGAGCACTATGGGGCATAATACTGTGTGCAGGGGCCACTATGGGACATAATACTGTGTGCAGGGGCCACTATGGGACATGATACTGTGTGCAGGGGCCACTATGGGACATAATACTGTGTGCAGGGGTCACTATGGGGACATAATACTGTGTGCAGGGGCCACTATGGGACATAATACTGTGTGCAGGGGCCACTATGGGACATGATACTGTGTGTAGGGGGGCCACTATGGGGCATAATACTGTGTGCAGGGGCCTCTATGGGGCATAATACTGTGTGCAGGGGCCACTATGGGACATAATACTGTGTGCAGGGGCCACTATGGGGCATAATACTGTGTGCAGGGGCCTCTATGGGGGATAATACTGTGTGCAGGGACCACTATGGGACATAATACTGTGTGCAGGGGCCTCTATGGGGGATAATTCTGTGTGCAGGGGCCACTGTGGGACATAATACTGTGTGCAGGGGCCACTATGGGGCATAATACTGTGTGCAGGGGCCACTATGGGGGATAATACTGTGTGCAGGGGCCACTATGGGACATAATACTGTGTGCAGGGGCCACTATGGGGCATAATACTGTGTGCAGGGGCCACTATGGGGGATAATACTGTGTGCAGGGGCCACTATGAGACATAATACTGTGTGCAGGGACCACTATGGGGGATAATACCGTGTGCAGGGGCCACTATGGGGTATAATACTGTGTGCAGGGGTCACTATGGGGCATAATACTGTGTGCACAGAAATACAAGGGGGGTAGGTTGGTTGAGGTCTTTGGCATTGGTCGGGGGGGGGGGGCATGTCAAAAGTTAACCATGGGGCCCCGCCATTCCTAGTTACGCTACTGCCTTGATCCTAAGTTTTGCATGTTCTCCCCTTCTTTCCCTCCCTTACTTCGATTATTGGACCATTGTTCCAGACCTATCCACATGACACAGTTACCCAACTTACGGGGTATTTTGGAAATCCACAAGATTGCCCCCCACCCGCCCGGATCCCCCAGAGGAACAATGGCTTCAGCATTCCATAAAAATAAAATCTAACTTTTATTCAATAACAAGTGTGTGCACTTACAGGCCCCCCGACGCAGATCGTCTATCCTAAGTCATTGCAAGAACAGAATTTTTATCCAAAAAGGGTCAACTTTGTTTCTTTTTTTCTATCTGCATCAACTTTTAATATCATTTTACAAAATGTAACAAGTTTTACAAAAACATTGCAAATCTTTAGTTTTTAATTAACAAAAAAGTTTATTTGTAAATAAATGATTTGGACTCTTGAACATTTTGTACAACTGAGTTGAGCCTTGATTTCGTTGAGTCGTGTCTAAAGTTTTGCAGTCTATTTCTCCCAAATGTGAATTTGGCTTAGAACTTGTACATCTCGAATACACCAGTCCAGATCGTCGTGGGAGTCCAGGATTTCTACGATTCCAACCAAACTACCTGAAACATCCCCAAACCATAACAGAACCTCCTCCATGCTTGACTGTAGGGTAGATATTAGAATGACGAGGGTGAAATCGGGTGTTTTTCAGTATGGTGGATCCAGTAGGTGGCGCTGCCTCATGTACCTGTTAGTAGGAGGCACCACTTGCTGCCAAACCAGGTTTGGGTTAGGGCTTACTTATCCTCTACTTCAACAAGGCAACACAATATCGAGGATCGGGGAGGGTTATCTGCGATGAGCGGCCAAGGCAGCGCCACCTACTGGATCCACAATACATTCCACCCTTAACTCAACCTTGGCTGCAAGCAGGAAATGTCATAAAAATCCAGTTAGTAACAAGATCCTGGGACTTGGGCATGTAAATGTTTTGTGTCGGCTAGCAATGAATTTCAGGACTTAAAGGGAATGTATCACCTGCAAATTTTTTACTACTTTTTGAATCCAGACATACTATTTTTTACTAATATGTTTTTCTTTATATTTTCTTTCCTTCTTTATTTTTTTTTACTTTATTTTCGGAGCACGATCATGGAGGCAGCCATCTTGCCTGAGATAGGAACCGCAGTCTACAGTTTTACTTTACTGCAGGCGCATGGACATAGGAAACAAATCTGAAAGTTGATATCTATGGGAAAGTATTGTGGGCATGCTCTGTGATCAGTGCAAAGGTTATGGGAGGGGTGTGAACTGTGTCAGCTGCTATTAAAGCTGGATCCTGTGTTTTTGGCCTCCAGCTTAAGGACACCCACAGACAATAAAGGACACACCATGGTGTCCCATTTAAAATCATGCAAATTGTAACGGACGCAGCTAGTGTCCAATGCTAAACTCTTCCGCGGACATTGGCATCGGACACTGACGCTAGTGTGAACCCTGCTTAAGGGTCAATTGCTCCGGCATCCAATAAAAATAAAATCTTTTATTCAAAAACAAGTATGTTCACTTACAAAAATAGAATGGACCCCTGCCGCATTTTGGACAGAAGGCCTATCTTTAGTCATAGCATAATAGATTATCCGGTCAATACGTATCAGAGTCTACATTGTTTTTGGTATTTGCAGATACTCTCATTTTTACTATTTGCACCCTTGCTGGTGCCCTGGGCGACCCCTTACTCCATTTACCCCTAGTCCCTGCTGTCAGGGAATTTTAAAGTTCAAGGGTTGCAATAAAAATTGAAAATTATTCTTGCGATTAGTTGCGGCACCCTTGGGGTCACAATGCAACTCTATCAAGGGTCAGGAGTTGCCAAAAATTGTATCAGAGTCCAAGCTGAAGTAGAATCCAAGAAGTCACAACCAAATCCAAATTAAAGATCAAGGTGGTTAACGGGGAGAACAAATCCAACGACCTGAACCAGGAGATCAGAAGTAAAGACGTCTTCTCTAGCAGAGTAAGGAGCCAAGTGCACAAGACAATCACAGGCTCGTGACAGCAAGGTTTATAGAGTCCACCTAACTGTTTATTGGAAGACAAGGCAACTCTATGATTGGATCTGTGTCTGAAAGTTATGTCAGGCCCTGCCGACCCCAGCAGAGGGAATCTTGACACCTCTGCAGTGAAACCTTTAACCACTGCACCTGTTGGAGGATTTGGCAGTAACTATATAACCCCCGTGACCAGAGAGTGACTAAAGTCTTGCCATCTTGAGCTTACGATTAACCATTACATTGCCACGACTGCCCTGAATCCCATCTTTCTGAGAACAAGGCATGTCCACTATGATGCTAGTGTATATCGTAATGGATCGTCCACTGCGTATCCGCTGCAATTACTGCCCACGTGGCCTAATATGGAATGGGGTAAGAGGCGCGTCAGAGTTACAAAGCTGTCTAAGGGCACATTGACATCTGTCTTGGAGTCTGTTGGGTGTCCATTGTTTCCTCTGTGACATCAGCAGGCAAAAAAAAAAATTTAAAAATCATTCCTGCAGAACTTTAAGATTTCAGATGGTCCAAATGGAGTCCATGACACAGATGTGAACAGCGTCTGAAAGAACAATTGTCTTTGCCCATAGCAACCAATCCTAGCTGAGTTCTCATATTTTACAATCTATAAGCAATTCAAGCTATTCTATGGGCAACAAAGACAATTGTAAGATACTTTTGTCCATTTACCCCAGGATCCTGCACCGAAAACCACCCCGAACAGGCAAATTTCAGGCTAGTGATCGTCATGAATTTTGAGTCCTGGCTTAGACGCGGTCTTGCTATTTTCTCCCCGAGTAGCGCTCTCTGACTGTTCATTCCTAATTATATATCTCCAGCCTGAGATGTTGAATCAAGTCCAATGGAAAATACATTAAATCTATTGTAGACAGTCTTATAATAAGACCCAGAGAGCGCTCCTGCCAGTCATTCACGCTAAGGAATTGTTTCATGTGCGGCTACGAGACAAATGGAGAAATAATTACCGATCATTCTGGATATTAACCATTGAGATTTACTACATAGACCAGAAGGACGAGGCTCCGTGTTTGTCGGAGAGTCACAGTGGCAATGATAGGTTAAAGGGCTGCAGGTATAAAAACATTCCCCCTGCACAAAAATCATCAAGGGATGGAATATCCTGCAAATGGAGGGGTCACAGCTCTGCTCCATAGTGGAGCCGTGCACCCAGCTGGGCAGGCAACTACAGGGATGTCCCATCCAAAGGAAGGCAGCCAGTTTCCTGCACAGCCAGTTATACAATGTTGCATTCGCCTCTTTTGTTGCTACATAATTTAGTATATCTGTCATTAAAAGGGGGAGGAGCTAATTTAGAAAACACTTTAAAGGGGTTGTCTGGAATAAGTTGATCTCTGTAACCTAAAGCTAAACACCCCCTTCCCCCACCACCTACCTTCTAAATTACTTAGTGCACCAAAATTCTATATTTACCTAGCTCATAGCCCCAAGCACATTTTTTAATTTTCCATTGACGTTCTGTTTCACTAAACCAGCCCCATCATAGTCACCTGTCTTCTGGACAGTCAGCACCTTCCTGATGGGCAGCAGGCCCTTCCTCTTCTTCATGGCCGCCCATACCTGCATGATAGAGTTAGTTAGGAAGGGATAGTAGTGGGTGGGCTAGCTAGGGAAAGAGGGAGAGGGTGTGAGTGAGAAAGGGAGGGGGAGGGAGTGAAAGAGGGAGGTGGTGTGAGTCAGCTCTGAGTGGCCCAAGACATCATGATAGATGTATGAAAACAGAACAGGAAACAAATGCAGAAGATTCCAGGAGCTCACAGAGAAGCCCAGAAATCACTCAAAACACTGTTAAAGGTATTTGGGTGCACTTATTAACCTATTAATAGCACTAATAGACCTTTTTGGAAAAATTATTTTTGTTACTACAGCTGGATATCCCACAGGGAAGGAAGGGACAGTTCATCACCGTCCCTGCTTTCCTGATCGATATGTACACAATGCAACGTCCTGCACTCTCATGGTGACGCCATGTACCCAGGGTTTGGGCAACAGCGGTCACAGAGACAAACCAAGAATCAAGACGTCAGAGTGATGGAGGACCAAAAGAGGTAAAAGGAGGTGAATATAGATTTTTTTGGATTATTTTACACCTCCCCTGGTCCTTGACTTATTATACTTTGGAGTCTGAAGACATCCTATAGTCATATGATACCGAAACTAAGGAAATCTTGGTGTTTCGCCCATCCCCATTAAGCAGTCGCTCCTTAGGTTTGCCAATCTATGAATTTTTGCCCAATTTTTTGGCAACAAAAAGGTTAATAAAACGGCACTGCGTAGTACCAGTGTGCATGGTATTATCACAGCCTTGACCACAGGAACATCTTCAACAAATAACCCTGAAAAAAAATATTCCGACCCCATTTAATCTTATAATAAAACACGTACAGGAAATATGTGCAAGATTGCATTACTCCGCCGGCTTCGGGATCTATTTTAATAATAGAAAATGAATGTTCGGAGCTTACGTTACATTCTTTCTGTCAGAATGTTTTCACTGCTTACCAGGTCAACTGCAGTTCAAGCCTTACAAATAGGACGGAGGTGGTTCCAGAGAAGCGAGCGCATTAGTAATTCCGAACACCGGCAATCCGCAGCCTGGAAGACATTCACAATAGGCGTCTGGCCAAAACCTTCCATGTCTTTGTCTTAATTAAATAATAAAAGCTGAAAGACCCGCAGAGCGTTACTAAGTGGGCAGAGGAGAGATCCAGAAATCCAGGGCTTTCAGCCTCAGCTCTAACCGGGGATTTCACAATCAATTACGGCTCGATTTATACATGGTAAAGAATTTGGAAGCCGAGCAGGTAACAACGTCTTCCGCCTCGTACTGGACCTGGCTCACAGCTACATGGTACAATGAGTCTGCTAGGCCACAAGTCACACCCAGGAAAGATCAGACAATGAGGGGAGATATATACACACAGCTTTGCTGTGATCCAGAATGGCAAGTGATATAGCTGCTACGATAGATAGATAGATAGATAGATAGATAGATAGATAGATAGATAGATAGATAGCGTAGAACACTGTCAGGGCTCCTAGGAACCTATCTATAAAACATAGTGTATGACACTGTCAGGGCTCCTAGGAACCTATCTATAATACATAGTGTATAACACTGTCAGGGCTCCTAGGAACCTATCTATAATACATAGTGTATGACACTGTCAGGGCTCCAAGGAACCTATCTATAATACATAGTGTATGACACTGTCAGGGCTCCAAGGAACCTATCTATAATACATAGTGCATGACACTGTCAGGGCTCCTAGGAACCTATCTATAATACATAGTGTATGACACTGTCAGGGCTCCTAGGAACCTATCTATAATACATAGTGTATGACACTGTCAGGGCTCCTAGGAACCTATCTATAATGCATAGTGCATGACACTGTCAGGGCTCCTAGGAACCTATCTATAATACATAGTGTATGACACTGTCAGGGCTCCTAGGAACCTATCTATAATACATAGTGTATGACACTGTCAGGGCTCCTAGGAACCTATCTATAATACATAGTGTATGACACTGTCAGGGCTCCAAGGAACCTATCTATAATACATAGTGTATGACACTGTCAGGGCTCCAAGGAACCTATCTATAATACATAGTGCATGACACTGTCAGGGCTCCTAGGAACCTATCTATAATACATAGTGTATGACACTGTCAGGGCTCCTAGGAACCTATCTATAATACATAGTGTATGACACTGTCAGGGCTCCTAGGAACCTATCTATAATACATAGTGTATGACACTGTCAGGGCTCCTAGGAACCTATCTATAAAACATAGTGTATGACACTGCCAGGGCTCCTAGGAACCTATCTATAAAACATAGTGTATGACACTGCCAGGGCTCCTAGGAACCTATCTATAAAACATAGTGTATGACACTGTCAGGGCTCCTAGGAACCTATCTATAATACATAGTGTATGCCACTGTCAGGGCTACTAGGAACCTATCTATAATACATAGTGTATGACACTGTCAGGGCTCCTAGAAACCTATCTATAATACATAGTGCATGACACTGTCAGGGCTCCTAGGAACCTATCTATAAAACATAGTGTATGACACTGTCAGGGCTCCTAGGAACCTATCTATAATACATAGTGTAGAGCACTGTCAGGGCTCCTAGGAACCTATCTATAAAACATAGTGTATGACACTGTCAGGGCTCCTAGGAACCTATCTATAATACATAGTGTATGACACTGTCAGGGCTCCTAGGAACCTATCTATAATACATAGTGTATGACACTGTCAGGGCTCCTAGGAACCTATCTATAAAACATAGTGTATGACACTGCCAGGGCTCCTAGGAACCTATCTATAAAACATAGTGTATGACACTGCCAGGGCTCCTAGGAACCTATCTATAAAACATAGTGTATGACACTGTCAGGGCTCCTAGGAACCTATCTATAATACATAGTGTATGCCACTGTCAGGGCTACTAGGAACCTATCTATAATACATAGTGTATGACACTGTCAGGGCTCCTAGAAACCTATCTATAATACATAGTGCATGACACTGTCAGGGCTCCTAGGAACCTATCTATAAAACATAGTGTATGACACTGTCAGGGCTCCTAGGAACCTATCTATAATACATAGTGTAGAGCACTGTCAGGGCTCCTAGGAACCTATCTATAATACATAGTGTATGACACTGCCAGGGCTCCTAGGAACCTATCTATAATACATAGTGTATAACACTGTCAGGGCTCCTAGGAACCTATCTATAATACATAGTGTATGATACTGTCAGGACTCCTAGGAACCTATCTATAAAACATAGTGTATGACACTGTCAGGACTCCTAGGAACCTATCTATAATACATAGTGTATGATACTGTCAGGACTCCTAGGAACCTATCTATAAAACATAGTGTATGACACTGTCAGGGCTCCTAGGAACCTATCTATAATACATAGTGTAGAGCACTGTCAGGGCTCCTAGGAACCTATCTAAAATACATAGTGTATGACACTGTCAGGACTCCTAGGATCCTATCTATAATACATAGTGTATGACACTGTCAGGACGCCTAGGAACCTATCTATAATACATAGTGTATGACACTGTCAGGGCTCCTAGGAACCTATCTATAATACATAGTGTATGACACTGTCAGGGCTCCTAGGAACCTATTTATAATACATAGTGTATGACACTGTCAGGGCTCCTAGGAACCTATCTATAATACATAGTGTATGACACTGTCGGGGCTCCTAGGAACCTATCTATAATACATAGTGTATGACACTGTCAGGGCTCCTAGGAACCTATCTATAATACATAGTGTATGACACTGTCAGGGCTCCTAGGAACCTATCTATAATACATAGTGTATGACACTGTCAGGGCTCCTAGGAACCTATCTATAATATATAGTGTATGACACTGTCAGGGCTCCTAGGAATCTATCTATAAAATATATTATATAATACTGTCAGGGCTCCAAGGAACCTATCTATAACACATAGTGTATGACACTGTCAGGGCTCCTAGGAACCTATCTATAATACATAGTGTATGACGCTGTCAGGGCTCCTAGGAACCTATCTATAATACATAGTGTATAACACTGTCAGGGCTCCTAGGAACTTATCTATAATACATAGTGTATGACACTGTCAGGACTCCTAGGATCCTATCTATAATACATAGTGTATGACACTGTCAGGACGCCTAGGAACCTATCTATAATACATAGTGTATGACACTGTCAGGACTCCTAGGAACCTATCTATAAAACATAGTGTATGACACTGTCAGGGCTCCTAGGAACCTATCTATAATACATAGTGTATGATACTGTCAGGACTCCTAGCAACCTATCTATAATACATAGTGTAGAACACTGTCAGGGCTCCTAGGAACCTATCTATAATACATAGTGTATGACACTGTCAGGACGCCTAGGAACCTATCTATAAAACATAGTGTATGACACTGTCAGGACTCCTAGGAAACTATCTATAAAACATAGTGTATGACACTGTCAGGGCTCCTAGGAACCTATCTATAATACATAGTGTAGAACACTGTCAGGGCTCCTAGGAACCTATCTATAAAACATAGTGTATGACACTGTCAGGACTCCTAGGAACCTATCTGTAAAACATAGTGTATGACACTGTCAGGGCTCCTAGGAACCTATCTATAATACATAGTGTAGAACACTGTCAGGGCTCCTAGGAACCTATCTATAATACATAGTGTATGACACTGTCAGGGCTCCAAGGAACCTATCTATAATACATAGTGTATGACACTGTCAGGGCTCCTAGGAACCTATCTATAATATATAGTGTATGACACTGTCAGGGCTCCTAGGAACCTATCTATAATACATAGTGTATGACACTGTCAGGGCTCCTAGGAACCTATCTATAATACATAGTGTATGACACTGTCAGGGCTCCTAGGAACCTATCTATAATACATAGTGTATGATACTGTCAGGACTCCTAGGAACCTATCTATAATACATAGTGTATGACACTGTCAGGGCTCCTAGGAACCTATCTATAATACATAGTGTATGACACTGTCAGGGCTCCTAGGATCCTATCTATAATACATAGTGTATGACACTGTCAGGGCTCCTAGGAACCTATCTATAATACATAGTGTATGACACTGTCAGGGCTCCTAGGATCCTATCTATAATACATAGTGTATGACACTGTCAGGGCTCCTAGGAACCTATCTATAATACATAGTGTATGACACTGTCAGGGCTCCTAGGATCCTATCTATAATACATAGTGTATGACACTGTCAGGGCTCCTAGGAACCTATCTATAATACATAGTGTATGATGTAGACTATGAGCTGCCATTACCCAGCCTGTAAGTGCAGAGGTGACTGCAGGGCCAAGAGAGACATTCAGATTCTGCACAGTAAAGGGAAGCATATAGTAACGCATTTACTCTATAAGATGTAGTTTATTTTTTATGCTGACAAGTTGAGTGAAAATTTCCAGACGTTTCTGAGAAGCCGACATTGGCCCACTTTACTAATGTTGTCTCATAGACAGACTAAACTTGTGACCAGACAGTCACGAGATGCACCAGATTTATCCCAGTGGTGCACGCTATGGATCCATTTAATCTATCTTACAAGAAGTGAAACACTTTTATAGGATCGCCTCTGGGTTGGCTGAATTCAGGTCATTAAATGGTGCCTAAAACTTGTGCACAGCAATAATACATTTGGTGCAAATTACATCTCTACTTGGCCACACCCACTTTCATGTTTTGGGTTTTACACCATGTACATTTCGTATATATAGTTTGGGCATTTTCGGACTTATTCTTTGTTCTCTACCTCTACCAGCCCTATAGCAGCGGCTTCTCCCATTACACATGCATGCTTAGCCATGCCCAGTATGCATGTCCTAATAGGGAGTATTCCAAGGTCTCCAGTATACCGAGCCTTAGATAATTTGCATATGTCATAAAGTCATCTCAGCTCATAGAAGGTTAATGTGACCTGCAGGGGTAACTAATATATAACCCCCCACCCCCCGCCGCCGTTTCGTTTGACGCAGCACAATATAATCCTATGTGACATGACATCTTTCAGCACCAGTGTAATGATATGATTTCACATGTCATGAAATATTTACCAAGGGTACGGTAGACAAAGAAGAGGGTTATCCGCAGGAGAAGATCCGTCGTCCTCCGCGGTGACATTATATAACTTCTGGGATTTATAGATGAAGAACCTGCTGCTCGGGATTCCAGGTGGGGTCTAGAACCGTCCTCCGATATATAGAAGACGTAACGCCTGGGCCTAGCGGCCATATGATACGTTCTCCATGTTATCACGTGTTCTGCCATGTCCATCCACCACATTGCTACAGAGCCAGCAGTGACATCTGGATCCTGGTGCTCCAGGGGCCCCTCTGATACATAATGGTAACTGGGGATTCCTATTACAGATGTTGCATTGGTATCCAGGAGTTCTTCTGTTTTTGGTTGTCGTGATCTCTCTCCGATACGTGTGCATGTTTGAGGGAAAGTCCAGTCTGTAGCAGTCCAGTATGGCGCCACCTGTCTTTGGATGGTGGACAAGGAAACTGCAGGAACTGCCCATACTTGTCGGCAGATCAAACGATCCTCTGTACTAATGCGCCTTCACGTAACCACTGCTCCCAACACCTAACAGCTGGGCCGGAGCAGCCTGGATCAAAAAGCCAAATCTGCTTCTCTTGGTGCAGTGATGCGCCCCCTCTCAAAGTTTATGAACTGGCCAAAAAGTCTTCAAGTTGTCTAGCGGTCAACAATTTTTCACGGTGGTACACTACCCAAAAGTAGCCTCTGAGAGCCTTATATAAAACAGCAGGGGAAGCACTTTTACACCACCTTGTGGCAAGACCCAATGTCTAATCCTAACACACCTGTCCACAGGTAACCACTGTTTTAGTGGTCCAGCTCTCCATTGTTTGGGACCCCCAGGTGACCCAAATGATGGAGGACTGTGCAGACGTAAACCGAGCCTAAGTAACACCAGAAGCCATTGTGGAACCATCGGGGGGCAAAGAAATAGAAAATACTAAAAAAAAAATTAAAACTTGCAGGTTAGGTCATTTTTTACAGTCGTCCCTGGACAATTTGATATAAACCTTATCCCCGCTGCTGCTACTGTAGATCCCCGAGGCCGCCGTCACTCCCCGTGTGGATATTACAAGACGTCTTATTGTATAGATTAAGGCACCCGCCTGCCGAACACGTATCCGTAAGAGAAACAAATGTAATGTGTATTTACAGGGAAGATGAAGCGGAGAAAGAGGCGGCTAATTGGATACAATACATATGCCGCACATATGGCGCGTGCTCCTCGCTGAAGCATATGGGAACTCCAGTCATTTGGATGGAGAAGATAATTTCGTGCAGAGCGTTCCCCTGACGGCTGACAAGGAGGTGTGAGTCACTGCGCCATAAACGTCTTGTTCGCAGACAAGTATTATTACTATTGGCTGTGACATTTAACTAACACAGATAATAAAACTTTTACTTGGCACAAGAGGCTGCAAAAGGTTCAGACTTCACATTTTCCCATATATCACATGTCCATAGACTCAGAATATAATCAGTGTACCCCGGGGAATAGACGGAGGCGAGAGACACAGTGAGGGCAACAGTAGTATGCTGCTCCTATATACAGTATGTAGACGCCAAATATACTACTCCTATATGTATGATATATGATAATACACACAGTGATGTCACAGTACAGAGATAATACACACAGCGATGTCACAGTACAGGATAATACACACAGTGATGTCACAGTACAGGATAATACACACAGTGATGTCACAGTACAGGGATAATACACACAGTGATGTCACAGTACAGGGATAATACACACAGTGATGTCACAGTACAGAGATAATACACACAGTGATGTCACAGTACAGGATAATACACACAGTGATGTCACAGTACAGGGATAATACACACAGTGATGTCACAGTACAGGATAATACACACAGTGATGTCACAGTACAGAGATAATACACACAGTGATGTCACAGTACAGGATAATACACACAGTGATGTCACAGTACAGGATAATACACACAGCGATGTCACAGTACAGGATAATACACACAGTGATGTCACAGTACAGGATAATACACACAGTGATGTCACAGTACAGGATAATACACACAGTGATGTCACAGTACAGGGATAATACACACAGTGATGTCACAGTACAGGATAATACACACAGTGATGTCACAGTACAGGATAATACACACAGTGATGTCACAGTACAGAGATAATACACACAGCGATGTCACAGTACAGGATAATACACACAGTGATGTCACAGTACAGGATAATACACACAGTGATGTCACAGTACAGGGATAATACACACAGTGATGTCACAGTACAGGGATAATACACACAGTGATGTCAGAGTACAGAGATAATACACACAGTGATGTCACAGTACAGGATAATACACACAGTGATGTCACAGTACAGGGATAATACACACAGTGATGTCACAGTACAGGATAATACACACAGCGATGTCACAGTACAGAGATAATACACACAGTGATGTCACAGTACAGGATAATACACACAGTGATGTCACAGTACAGGGATAATACACACAGTGATGTCACAGTACAGAGATAATACACACAGTGATGTCACAGTACAGGGATAATACACACAGTGATGTCACAGTACAGAGATAATACACACAGTGATGTCACAGTACAGAGATAATACACACAGTGATGTCACAGTACAGGATAATACACACAGTGATGTCACAGTACAGGATAATACACACAGTGATGTCACAGTACAGGATAATACACACAGTGATGTCACAGTACAGGATAATACACACAGTGATGTCACAGTACAGAGATAATACACACAGTGATGTCACAGTACAGAGATAATACACACAGTGATGTCACAGTACAGGATAATACACACAGTGATGTCACAGTACAGGATAATACACACAGCGATGTCACAGTACAGGATAATACACACAGTGATGTCACAGTACAGGATAATACACACAGTGATGTCACAGTACAGGATAATACACACAGTGATGTCACAGTACAGGGATAATACACACAGTGATGTCACAGTACAGGATAATACACACAGTGATGTCACAGTACAGGATAATACACACAGTGATGTCACAGTACAGAGATAATACACACAGCGATGTCACAGTACAGGATAATACACACAGTGATGTCACAGTACAGGATAATACACACAGTGATGTCACAGTACAGGGATAATACACACAGTGATGTCACAGTACAGGGATAATACACACAGTGATGTCAGAGTACAGAGATAATACACACAGTGATGTCACAGTACAGGATAATACACACAGTGATGTCACAGTACAGGGATAATACACACAGTGATGTCACAGTACAGGATAATACACACAGCGATGTCACAGTACAGAGATAATACACACAGTGATGTCACAGTACAGGATAATACACACAGTGATGTCACAGTACAGGGATAATACACACAGTGATGTCACAGTACAGAGATAATACACACAGTGATGTCACAGTACAGGGATAATACACACAGTGATGTCACAGTACAGAGATAATACACACAGTGATGTCACAGTACA
Source organism: Leptodactylus fuscus (assembly GCF_031893055.1). Lineage (NCBI taxonomy): Eukaryota > Metazoa > Chordata > Amphibia > Anura > Leptodactylidae > Leptodactylus > Leptodactylus fuscus. Next base: position 8,493,056 of record NC_134267.1, on the reverse strand, counting down.
GAGATAATACACACAGTGATGTCACAGTACAGGATAATACACACAGTGATGTCACAGTACAGGATAATACACACAGTGATGTCACAGTACAGGATAATACACACAGTGATGTCACAGTACAGGATAATACACACAGTGATGTCACAGTACAGAGATAATACACACAGTGATGTCACAGTACAGAGATAATACACACAGTGATGTCACAGTACAGGATAATACACACAGTGATGTCACAGTACAGGATAATACACACAGTGAGGTCACAGTACAGAGATAATACACACAGTGATGTCACAGTACAGGATAATACACACAGTGATGTCACAGTACAGGGATAATACACACAGTGATGTCACAGTACAGAGATAATACACACAGTGATGTCACAGTACAGGATAATACACACAGTGATGTCACAGTACAGGATAATACACACAGTGATGTCACAGTACAGAGATAATACACACAGTGATGTCACAGTACAGGGATAATACACACAGTGATGTCACAGTACAGAGATAATACACACAGTGATGTCACAGTACAGAGATAATACACACAGTGATGTCACAGTACAGGGATAATACACACAGTGATGTCACAGTACAGGATAATACACACAGTGATGTCACAGTACAGGATAATACACACAGTGATGTCACAGTACAGAGATAATACACACAGTGATGTCACAGTACAGAGATAATACACACAGTGATGTCACAGTACAGAGATAATACACACGAGTGATGTCACAGTACAGAGATAATACACACAGTGATGTCACAGTACAGAGATAATACACACAGTGATGTCACAGTACAGAGATAATACACACAGTGATGTCACAGTACAGGATAATACACACAGTGATGTCACAGTACAGAGATAATACACACAGTGATGTCACAGTACAGAGATAATACACACAGTGATGTCACAGTACAGAGATAATACACACAGTGATGTCACAGTACAGAGATAATACACACAGTGATGTCACAGTACAGAGATAATACACACAGTGATGTCACAGTACAGGATAATACACACAGTGATGTCACAGTACAGGATAATACACACAGTGATGTCACAGTACAGAGATAATACACACAGTGATGTCACAGTACAGAGATAATACACACAGTGATGTCACAGTACAGAGATAATACACACAGTGATGTCACAGTACAGAGATAATACACACAGTGATGTCACAGTACAGGATAATACACACAGTGATGTCACAGTACAGAGATAATACACACAGTGATGTCACAGTACAGAGATAATACACACAGTGATGTCACAGTACAGGATAATACACACAGTGATGTCACAGTACAGGATAATACACACAGTGATGTCACAGTACAGGATAATACACACAGTGATGTCACAGTACAGAGATAATACACACAGTGATGTCACAGTACAGGATAATACACACAGTGATGTCACAGTACAGGATAATACACACAGTGATGTCACAGTACAGGATAATACACACAGTGATGTCACAGTACAGGGATAATACACACAGTGATGTCACAGTACAGAGATAATACACACAGTGATGTCACAGTACAGAGATAATACACACAGTGATTTCACAGTACAGGGATAATACACACAGTGATGTCACAGTACAGAGATAATACACACAGTGATGTCACAGTACAGGATAATACACACAGTGATGTCACAGTACAGAGATAATACACACAGTGATGTCACAGTACATAGATAATACACACAGTGATGTCACAGTACAGAGATAATACACAGTGATGTCACAGTACAGAATAATACACACAGTGATGTCACAGTACAGGATAATACACACAGTGATGTCACAGTACAGAGATAATACACACAGTGATGTCACAGTACAGAGATAATACACACAGTGATGTCACAGTACAGAGATAATACACACAGTGATGTCACAGTACAGAGATAATACACACAGTGATGTCACAGTACAGGATAATACACACAGTGATGTCACAGTACAGAGATAATACACACAGTGATGTCACAGTACAGAGATAATACACACAGTGATGTCACAGTACAGGATAATACACACAGTGATGTCACAGTACAGGATAATACACACAGTGATGTCACAGTACAGGGATAATACACACAGTGATGTCACAGTACAGGGATAATACACACAGTGATGTCACAGTACAGGATAATACACACAGTGATGTCACAGTACAGGGATAATACACACAGTGATGTCACAGTACAGGGATAATACACACAGTGATGTCACAGTACAGGGATAATAACACACAGTGATGTCACAGTACAGGATAATACACACAGTGATGTCACAGTACAGAGATAATACACACAGTGATGTCACAGTACAGGATAATACACACAGTGATGTCACAGTACAGGATAATACACACAGTGATGTCACAGTACAGGATAATACACACAGTGATGTCACAGTACAGGGATAATACACACAGTGATGTCACAGTACAGAGATAATACACACAGTGATGTCACAGTACAGAGATAATACACACAGTGATGTCACAGTACAGAGATAATACACACAGTGATGTCACAGTACAGGATAATACACACAGTGATGTCACAGTACAGGATAATACACACAGTGATGTCACAGTACAGGATAATACACACAGTGATGTCACAGTACAGAGATAATACACACAGTGATGTCACAGTACAGAGATAATACACACAGTGATGTCACAGTACAGGATAATACACACAGTGATGTCACAGTACAGGATAATACACACAGTGATGTCACAGTACAGGATAATACATCACAGTGATGTCACAGTACAGGATAATACACACAGTGATGTCACAGTACAGAGATAATACACACAGTGATGTCACAGTACAGGATAATACACACAGTGATGTCACAGTACAGGATAATACACACAGTGATGTCACAGTACAGGATAATACACACAGTGATGTCACAGTACAGGGATAATACACACAGTGATGTCACAGTACAGAGATAATACACACAGTGATGTCACAGTACAGGGATAATACACACAGTGATGTCACAGTACAGAGATAATACACACAGTGATGTCACAGTACAGAGATAATACACACAGTGATGTCACAGTACAGAGATAATACACACAGTGATGTCACAGTACAGGATAATACACACAGTGATGTCACAGTACAGAGATAATACACACAGTGATGTCACAGTACAGAGATAATACACACAGTGATGTCACAGTACAGGATAATACACACAGTGATGTCACAGTACAGGATAATACACACAGTGATGTCACAGTACAGAGATAATACACACAGTGATGTCACAGTACAGGATAATACACACAGTGATGTCACAGTACAGGATAATACACACAGTGATGTCACAGTACAGAGATAATACACACAGTGATGTCACAGTACAGAGATAATACACACAGTGATGTCACAGTACAGAGATAATACACACAGTGATGTCACAGTACAGGATAATACACACAGTGATGTCACAGTACAGGGATAATACACACAGTGATGTCACAGTACAGAGATAATACACACAGTGATGTCACAGTACAGAGATAATACACACAGTGATGTCACAGTACAGAGATAATACACACAGTGATGTCACAGTACAGGATAATACACACAGTGATGTCACAGTACAGAGATAATACACACAGTGATGTCACAGTACAGAGATAATACACACAGTGATGTCACAGTACAGGATAATACACACAGTGATGTCACAGTACAGGATAATACACACAGTGATGTCACAGTACAGGATAATACACACAGTGATGTCACAGTACAGGGATAATACACACAGTGATGTCACAGTACAGAGATAATACACACAGTGATGTCACAGTACAGGGATAATACACACAGTGATGTCACAGTACAGAGATAATACACACAGTGATGTCACAGTACAGAGATAATACACACAGTGATGTCACAGTACAGGATAATACACACAGTGATGTCACAGTACAGGGATAATACACACAGTGATGTCACAGTACAGGATAATACACACAGTGATGTCACAGTACAGGGATAATACACACAGTGATGTCACAGTACAGGGATAATACACACAGTGATGTCACAGTACAGAGATAATACACACAGTGATGTCACAGTACAGAGATAATACACACAGTGATGTCACAGTACAGGATAATACACACAGTGATGTCACAGTACAGGATAATACACACAGTGATGTCACAGTACAGAGATAATACACACAGTGATGTCACAGTACAGGATAATACACACAGTGATGTCACAGTACAGGGATAATACACACAGTGATGTCACAGTACAGGATAATACACACAGTGATGTCACAGTACAGGATAATACACACAGTGATGTCACAGTACAGGGATAATACACACAGTGATGTCACAGTACAGAGATAATACACACAGTGATGTCACAGTACAGGATAATACACACAGTGATGTCACAGTACAGGATAATACACACAGTGATGTCACAGTACAGGATAATACACACAGTGATGTCACAGTACAGAGATAATACACACAGTGATGTCACAGTACAGGATAATACACACAGTGATGTCACAGTACAGGATAATACACACAGTGATGTCACAGTACAGAGATAATACACACAGTGATGTCACAGTACAGGATAATACACACAGTGATGTCACAGTACAGGATAATACACACAGTGATGTCACAGTACAGGATAATACACACAGTGATGTCACAGTACAGAGATAATACACACAGTGATGTCACAGTACAGGATAATACACACAGTGATGTCACAGTACAGAGATAATACACACAGTGATGTCACAGTACAGGATAATACACACAGTGATGTCACAGTACAGGGATAATACACACAGTGATGTCACAGTACAAGATAATACGACACAGTGATGTCACAGTACAGAGATAATACACACAGTGATGTCACAGTACAGGATAATACACACAGTGATGTCACAGTACAGGATAATACACACAGTGATGTCACAGTACAGGATAATACACACAGTGATGTCACAGTACAGGGATAATACACACAGTGATGTCACAGTACAGGATAATACACACAGTGATGTCACAGTACAGGATAATACACACAGTGATGTCACAGTACAGGATAATACACACAGTGATGTCACAGTACAGAGATAATACACACAGTGATGTCACAGTACAGGATAATACACACAGTGATGTCACAGTACAGGATAATACACACAGTGATGTCACAGTACAGGATAATACACACAGTGATTGTCACAGTACAGGATATACACACAGTGATGTCACAGTAGAGGATAATACACACAGTGATGTCACAGTACAGAGATAATACACACAGTGATGTCACAGTACAGGATAATACACACAGTGATGTCACAGTACAGGGATAATACACACAGTGATGTCACAGTACAGAGATAATACACACAGTGATGTCACAGTACAGGATAATACACACAGTGATGTCACAGTACAGGATAATACACACAGTGATGTCACAGTACAGAGATAATACACACAGTGATGTCACAGTACAGGATAATACACACAGTGATGTCACAGTACAGAGATAATACACACAGTGATGTCACAGTACAGGATAATACACACAGTGATGTCACAGTACAGGATAATACACACAGTGATGTCACAGTACAAGATAATACACACAGTGATGTCACAGTACAGAGATAATACACACAGTGATGTCACAGTACAGGGATAATACACACAGTGATGTCACAGTACAGAGATAATACACACAGTGATGTCACAGTACAGGATAATACACATCAGTGATGTCACAGTACAGGATAATACACACAGTGATGTCACAGTACAGGATAATACACACAGTGATGTCACAGTACAGGATAATACACACAGTGATGTCACAGTCAGATGATAATACACAACAGTGATGTCACAGTACAGGATAATACACACAGTGATGTCACAGTACAGGATAATACACACAGTGATGTCACAGTACAGGATAATACACACAGTGATGTCACAGTACAGATAATACACACAGTGATGTCGACAAGTGACAGGATAATACACACAGTGATGTCACAGTACAGGGATAATACACACAGTGATGTCACAATACAGGATAATACACACAGTGATGTCACAGTACAAAGATAATACACACAGTGATGTCACAGTACAGAGATAATACACACAGTGATGTCACAGTACAGAGATAATACACACAGTGATGTCACAGTACAGGATAATACACACAGTGATGTCACAGTACAGGGATAATACACACAGTGATGTCACAATACAGGATAATACACACAGTGATGTCACAGTACAGAGATAATACACACAGTGATGTCACAGTACAGAGATAATACACACAGTGATGTCACAGTACAGAGATAATACACACAGTGATGTCACAGTACAGGGATAATACACACAGTGATGTCACAGTACAGAGATAATACACACAGTGATGTCACAGTACAGGATAATACACACAGTGATGTCACAGTACAGGGATAATACACACAGTGATGTCACAGTACAGAGATAATACACAGAGTGATGTCACAGTACAGAGATAATACACACAGTGATGTCACAGTACAGAGATAATACACACAGTGATGTCACAGTACAGGATAATACACACAATGATGTCACAGTACAGAGATAATACACACAGTGATGTCACAGTACAGAGATAATACACACAGTGATGTCACAGTACAGGATAATACACACAGTGATGTCATAGTACAGAGATAATACACACAGTGATGTCACAGTTCAGGATAATACACACAGTGTT